>NW_026862097.1:0-52986 GCF_026571515.1 Ruditapes philippinarum | reverse complement strand
ATGTTGGCGCACTTGAGTAGAACCATTTATAACTGTAAGATGCCGAATATGAAAAATTTCAACATCCTTGCCTGTTTTATAGAACTCACTGTGGGTGGCAAAATCGACAACCATTTCAATTTTTTCCTTACTAGAACTTATTTGAGATGCGTCACGACAAATCCAACATAATGGGTTTGCGACCAGCATGGATCCAGACCAGCGTGCGCATCCACGCAGTCTAATCAGGATCAATGCTGTTCGCTATCACTTTCACTACTTGTAATAGGGTTGGTAAGCGAACAGCATGGATCCTGATCAGACTGCGTGGATGCGCAGGCTGGTCTGGATCCATGCTGGTCGCAAACCCATTATGTTGGTTTTGTCATGGCGCGGCTCATTTATAAATTGAACCCTTATCAGAGCAACACCTCTCAACTACAACAACCATAATCTTTGTCTCCTATAAGGTGTAATGCTCTGCAGAGGCTGTACTGTACCGTATAACAATAATCTTCGTTAAAAATCTTGGAAGTTGGAAATGCAAATTTTTTATTGAAAGAAGGGTGTAACCACATCTTAAAATGTTTTTTTAAAAACAATCTTAACTGTGAAGTGTTTCATAAAATGTTACAAATATGATCAAATAAGACAATAATTTACCAATAACCATTCACAGCCTTTTCAATATAAAACTTAAAAGGATGTCTACTTTTTCAGTTTAATTAAATTCAGCACAGAAAGAAAATTGCCTCAATATATTACAATTTAAAGAATAATTTGAAGCATTTCAAGAAAAGACGTCTTCAATCCTATTAAAGAATTTCTGGGGAAAATTTCAACATCTTAGAATTGTGTCCCCCATGAGTGCTAAAACATTCAATTATTCATTGCTTAAAAAAACACAGGCACAATTACAGCATGGAACTGGTGACCTTTCCCAAGAAAGAATTCTCAGCAATGAATTAAACAACAATGCATCATGGGAAAAAGCAATCTGACAAGACAATTGAAAATACATTTAATCACACTCTGAACCGATTTCTGCTGCTTTATTTTTTCTGTAATGTTTAAAGGCACATTATGTTTCAGAAACAAATAAATATTTACTCCTTCATACAGGGCAAACCTGTTAGATGCTTGTTACTTGAAGAAAGTTGGGAAATAATTTGTTATAAAAGTAGCTAAATGTAAACAAAGTAGTATTTTAACTTCCATACAAAATACTAAATCACTATAACTTAACTAATTGCCACAAGCAACAGGTAAAAAGAGATGTTTCAGGTAAATGCACTTGGTCAATGAGTATTTGTTTAGAAAACTACGGAAGTATACATCAAAAATTAAACAAGAGGGCCATGATAGCCCTTCAGTCGCTCACCTGTATATAGGCCCCCGGAGCGGGGCCAGTTTAAACACCAGGGCTTTTATATGAACAAACTTGGAAAACACCCATTAGAAGACGTTTCATGCTTAATATCTAAGCTCTAGGTTTTAGAGTTTTTTTAAAAAAAAGATGTTAAGTTTTTACTTATAAATGTACATATATGAAAAACAATGACCCCCACCCTCCCCTGAAGGGCCAATTTTAACCTAAGGGCTTTTATTTGAATAAACTTGGTAGACACCCATTAGAACATGTTTCAAGCTAAATAACTTAGCTTTAGCTCTTTGGGTTCTTTAAAAGAAGATTTTTTTAAGTTTATAGGGAAAATCAATGACCCCCTGGGGCGGGGCCAATTTTGACCCCAGGGCTTTTATCTGAACAAACTAAATGGTAGACACTCACTAGAAAATGTTTCATGCAAAATATCTAAGCTCTAGCTCTTTGGGTTTTTTAAAAGAAGATGTTAAAAGTTTTTTTCTTTCGGTTGCCAAATTGGCAACCAGAGTTCTGCATGGCATTAAATTCTTTGAACAATTTTTAAAGGTGACCACCAAAGGAAAATTCCTGTGAAGTTTGGATGAAATTGGCTTAGTGGTTTATGAGGAGATGTCATCTAATGTTAAAGTTTACTGACGCTGGACAGACGCAGGACGAAAACCGATCACAAAAACTCACCTTGTCACTTTGTGAAAGGTGAGCTAAAAAACAAACATTGAAAAATAAAAAAAGACGCATTTCTGGCAAAAACTGGGCCTTTAAACATAATAGGACTGCTTAGAAAACCATTTATAAGTAAAAACAATAATTATCTAGCAATAATGCATCTCTACATTAATTAATTCTTGTAAAATATAATCAATGATCAGAATTTTATTATGTTTAATAACACTACGATGAACGCCTTTAAAAAAACTTACCAATTTTGGTGGCACAGTCAATAGCTGCACCTTTTGTCTGTAGAAATTAAAATGCTTCACCAAAGCACTTTAATATAAAAAATAAAATCCAAAATTATAACAAAACAAATCTGCTCTTATAAAATGATAGAACACTGTAACTCGGTATTATTTTCAGTACATTTCCACCTTGCAATGACTGTTGATACAGTCACCTCACAGAAATTGTATCAGTAATTTCATAATATTAACATCAGCATATTTTGTCCCAGGATAATGTGCTTGGAAGAGTCAATTCAGCAATATAGATAATTCTGTAATACAGATAATGCAGTTTTACTGATTCTGCAAAATTAGCAACATCAATCTTTTTCTTTTATCTCATCATCACTTTACTATCATACAATTTCTGACTAGTAAATTCCGATCTAAAATTTTAGTCAAATAAATCAAAACTAACGTAAGTCAACTGTCGTTTGATATTTTATGATCCACTTATTATAGACAATCACAGCCACTGTTTAACTTATCAAAAAACCACAAAGCGCAAAAAAAAGCTTTTAATATCCACGTATTAAATCGGCCTCCAATTTATCTAACAACTTTTAATATATTTTTATCTTTTATCTTAACAATAAAAGATTACAATTTACTCATTTAAACATTCATGTTTTTTTAATGTTTCTTTTTTTCCCCTACAAAAAAAAAATGTAGACTCTTGCTTTTACAATCCTATTAAATTTTTCATCATTTTTTAAAAAGAAACTAAAAATCAAGTTCACAGTACCCAGCATGAATTTGGCTGCTTTAAAGAAAGCGAACCATATTCTAGGATCAATAAGCTGCAGCCTCGCAAATCTTAAAGTTTAATTTTCTGCTTTATTAAGTATCAATGAATGAAAATTTAAGCTGTTCTCAAGTTAGTACACATGCAAATTTTGGCGTCAATGAATCATAACATCTTTCCCACCTACTACTACAGATAAAATATTAAAATGTTAAGGTTGACCTACACCCACATCGAAAATCATTTCAACTCTTAACTCCTTCACGCTTAATTGGTCATTCCTAACAATTGTACATTGTAAATGACATCAAAATGTTTAAATTTTTAGTAGGTAAAATAATAGTCTGGTTCAACTAAGATCAAAATGTCTGGTCCAACTTAGACCAAATATAAATAAAGTTAATTTAAGCAGTTAATTATTATGTTATAGTGTCTGGTTTAACTACAATGTTACTATTTTTTTTGTACATGTAAGACTTCAAGTTCTCACCTGGCACTATAGCTGGTACCTTTCTTATCAATGCAACTACATTGCAACTGTATTTAATTATTATCAATATTATACAATATAGTTTACAACAAGAGAATGTTACTGTATCTATCATAAGTGGTTGCTTCTTCTTCTTCTTTTTTTTTAATTTCATAAGATTTGACACAAAAATCTGCATACATTAAAATTTTTACAAATGTTATGAAATTTAGTCAATCAGCGATGATTATGATATATTGCCACATCGTTCTTCTTTTTTATCCCTTAAAACTTTGCATGAAATTCTTCATGAAAAGCTGTATTTGCCCATTTCAAGTTCTATTACCCACATCTATAGTAATAATTATATAAACTGTTCTTAACTGTTCTTATTTCTCAAAATTTTATATTATATTTACCCCACCCCCATCCCTTCACACATACAATTAATCTGACAGCTAGGTAACCCTCAGTCTTACACATAAACATGTAATTTGCAAGATAAAGTTATTACAAGATTTATCTTTTGATCTTCAACAAAATATATTTGCATTTCAATCGTATAAATTCATCTGGAGTTATAAACAAAACTTAACAAGGGAACATTAACGGTAAAATCTAATATTTTAAACATTCAGATTTTTCTCTCTTTTTTTTGTTGCAATGCCACTTTAAAGATGCATGCCTCCAGATGAACCATGTTAAGAAAATCAACCTTCAGAAAAAAGTACATGTACTAAGATTTTAAGTGAAGTAAAAATATTTACAAGTCAATAAATAATTTACATGAATGACTGATTTTGCAGTATTTATCACAATATTCCTACTGTGTGACTACATTGTATCACAGTGGAGGCTATTTTTGCATATTTTGTGGAGGCTAATTTTGCATATTTTGTGGAGGCTATTTTTGCATATTTTGTGGAGGCTATTTTTGCATATTTTGAACTAATTTTGGCAATTTTCATAGATTTTAAATGCCATTCACTTTCTTTGTTGACTTAAAAATATTTTACTCTTAAAATACATTTAACAAAAAAACAAACATGAAAAGTAGCATGAATCTGCAGACAATTTATTGCTGCTTTATTACAGTTCAAATAGCCCTTTAATTTCTTACAATACAGGTACAGGAAAACATGAAAGTTTGATCAAATCTGAAGACAAAAATTGAAAATCATTTCTTTTTGTGATATTCTAAGCCTGATTTATTTCAATATTGAGTCATTTTTTCACATACAGATTAATTATTCTAGAAAAATTGAGTGAGCTTATGGTCTGAAATTTTGCACATACGTTTTTGGTCTAGACCTACATCAAATGGAATTTAATCTTGAAAAATCATTTCCAGTCCTATCATGTCAAAAAAAAACCTGAGACAGTGGAGTCCCTTTAAGAATAAAACCTTCAATGAACATTTCCAAAACAAGCAGACCTTGTAATAATCTCCAAGCTCAAATACATTTAATGATAAGTCAATATTGTAGTATACAGATAGTTTTCAATTATTGAGATAAAAGACATGCATAAACCACAAAAAGTCTGTTATCTTAAAATTGTATAGGTACACACTTATATCAGCAAATTGATTAACATAAGATTGTTGCAACTTGATGACTTTAACAAATAAGATAAAACAGTGTTGCAAGAAAACTTCAATAGAAAAAAACTGGTGTAATTCTACTTACTTACAAATTACTCTAAAACTGTACACTCACAATTCAAAATTGTTTTTAGGCCTATTCCTGAAGCAGTTCAAATTTTACTAAGTAAATGACTGCTCATTTTCAGTATGTTTCCTCAATACTTTATGTGTGTTCCCTCAATATACGTTACAGGTTGATAATAAAGAATACATACGATGTCTAACACTGAACTGTACAATATGGGTTTTAATGTTAATATATAAAGAATACATGACTGTACAGCTGTAGAAACCATATCGGACATGTCATAACTTTCGAAAAAAAAAGAAACTTGAAAAAAAATTATGACAAGTCTGAAGACTTTCCTAATAAACATTTTTTTCTATATTCATTTTATAATATGATTTCTATCTAAATTCAACATGATTTTTATCTTACTTCAACATTTACATATGAAAGAAGTCTCATTGAATCGTACACTGTTATTTCATGAAAAGGGTTGTTTGGGCCTCTCTCTGTCAATTATTTGTAAGGGAACAAATTTCTTATAAGTTATTCTCTAAAAATATAATGTTCGAAGTTTACATAAACTGAATTCAATATACAGGGTATTAGTTTAAAGCAACTAGAGTTAATGTAAATAAATTGTGCATTAAAAAAATTATGGATGAGAAACTATGATGTATTAATTCATAGTTAACAATGTAAACTTCTGATTTAAATAAGAGTCTTTTCATTCAAGATACCGTAGAAGTGAAATTGAGGTGAAAAACAAGCTTTTGGTCTTTTAAAGAGTTTATGCAGTACATGTATATAAATATTGATGTAGTTTTCTCCCCAAGTTTTCACCTCAAAAAGAGAACAGTTACATCCATTCTTTAACGATAGATTTTTTACCTGTCATTAAATTGCAATAAAATATAAAATTGATTTTTTTTTAAAGAATAAAACATTAATTTTACCCACAATGCACAGAGAGTAATTTTATGTACCACGGAAATTTATGGCTTTCTTGCTGCTCTCAATTTTATATTGGTTGACTGAAAATTTTTGTTCCATTTCAAAACCCTTTACTATGTACATGTACATTCCTATACTCACCACATTAAACAAGAATCAAATTAATTACCATAATGATCCTTTAAAAATATGGAATGAAGCTCATACCTCTAATATGTTAGCTCAAAAGGACAGACGGACGGACAGAGACTATTTCTACATCCCCTGCCGACTTTTCAGTGGGGGATAATAAGCTGTACAATGTAGGTGTTAATGTTAATATTTAAAATTAAACATTACAATATGAGCGTTTATATAACTAATTTATAAAAACTCAAATCAACTTTATTTTGATGTAATCTCAGTTAAAGATCATCTATAAATTAACTTTAATATGACTAAAATACTGCAAAAATTTACAGGCAAATTATTTACTTTTATAGTTTCAAAACAGCTAGATCAAATACTTTAAAAAAAAAAACACTAAAAATTAATAAATAAAATAACCTTTATAATTATTATTATTTAATTGGGATAAGTACTACAAACCAAAGGGAGCAAAGATTATTCATTATTATATATTGCTAATGAATTTTTTTTATGAAACTGTAAATAGAGTTTCTGAGAAATAACTAGAAATGTGTCCATAGGACACGGTCCTATAATGCCCCCACACGCCACTGTTCTGTCAATCTTATGACTCTAGGTCAAATATTTTTTGGGCTCACATGTTGCCACAAGTTCAAAACTAAAAATCAACAAAGGGCCATAATTCTGTTAAATTTGGTCCCAGCAAAAATTCCTTCCTTTTAACTACCATCTACACATTAAGGTTGTTCATCTCTTGAAGTTAAAGCAAAATCTGCCATCCGGTTTAAGAGGAGCTGCGTTCACAAAATTTCTACATAGTATATACATGTTAGAAGGACTTAGAAGGGGTTAAGAAACCTGAATGAATTGATCAAATTTTTCTGGGATTTCTTGTCTGAAATGTACATATCTGTTGTTTTTTTTTTCATTCTCCATAACGAACATTAAAACTTGTTATAAGAGTGCAAACTTTATAACAAACTTTTAAAGCAGCATGACTCCAACTTCATGCTAGTTTGGAATGTATCAAAAGGTAAAATATTGTCAGGTGAACAAAGAAAGTAATTTAAACATTGCAATGGACACATAGCCCCAAATCTTGGAGGATACTGAATAATTCACTATAGTACATGTATGCTCCAGTTTACATTGATCAAAACTATTTCTTTTCTATTTTTTTTTAAGTACGGTAAGTGCATTGTTCAAGGGAGACAACTCAGAAAAATATTTTTTTAAAACTGTACAATTTAGTTACTGCCCTTAGATAAAGCCCAATTTTAGTTATAACAATTTCTGCTAAATTAAGCATGTATATTCAATAATAATAATAATGATAAAAATACATGTGTAGTAATAATAATAGTAAAAATAGTAATTATAATAGTAGGAATAATAATAGTAATAATATTGTAATCAAGTTAAACTTCAAATAAAAGCACTGTTTTATGTTTTATTGTAAAAAACTAGGCTATTTAGCAAGGGGAAGATGCCTGATATCAGTGTCAATTATCATCTGACTTCCAAATTCATATACCGGTAAATGTGATTTCAAATTATGAAGTTATAAAAGGATGCACATAAATTAATTCCTGATTTAATCAAAGACACAATTTTGCAATCTGCAAGCTTTGATTTTTTGAGACTTGATGTTAAATGGGATTTTTCATTCTTGTAGAAATGGTTTTAAAAAAAGTTAAATGATTAAGACAGATGCACCATGTGTGTTAATAGCCAGCTTGAAGGGAGCTATACACACTAGTACCTCATACATGTGACAAATGAAATGGGCCAAATCTGGATTTTCAGCTGAATTTTGAGGCTCAAAACTGGATTTTTTATTGACTCGAATTCAATGCGTATTTGGCACATTTGGTTAAAAAAAATCTATATTACCCTCAAAATCATTAAATGATCATATCTTTTCATGATTTTTTTTGTTGATCAATATCAATTTATTTCACAAAAAAAATAAAAATAATAATAATTATATACATGTAGTCATACAGGCTTTTTCCAGAACAGTCAAATTTTCATGTTTCATTATTTTCAGTTTGCTTAATTATATCTGTCTTTTCAGTCATACAATAATTGGCTAATAATTTAAAACACAAGCTATTTGAAAACGTGCAACAACTATTCATGAACATAAGACTGACAGTTAAATAACCTAACGAAAGTAGAAGACTCAATAAATGCAAGAATCCTTCTGTTAATCAAATCCACATTTTTGCCTCAACGATTGTGTAATTCCTAAACAAAACAAAAAAATACTGACTCACTAAAAATAGGTTAATTAGACATGGTTTTGCCGCATCTCAAACAGGTTTTTGAATGATTCTGCCGACCTTTAATCTTTTTCAGTTCGGCACTGATCAAAGAAAATCTAAGGTTGAGCCGAATTCATTGATCAATGTAAATTTACAAGGTTGTTTTGATGACATAGCGTGTAATACCTACTGTCAAATTATAAAAGAGGTAAATTGTTGAAATTTTTAAAACTGACACACGACATGTGTTAAGTTAAACATGTGAGAATAACTTTGGGTGATGGAACTGATTATTATGTCACCTTACTGTCAATTACTGAATTAGCAGTATAATTTAGGATATGGACAGATAACAATTAATGCCCAGAGGCACGGTTTACATTTTAGATACAGGTGATGTGTTTGATTTCTTTATGTTGATTTTTAATATCGGAAATTCAAGCTGTAATATCTGGAATCGGGATCAGTGTCGAAATATCGGGATTTTTTTTAAATTCCACCTGGATATCACATACATGTATAGTACCTGCTAGATAGTCATGGTTTTGAAAACCTTAGCCGGAAGTACTACAAAATTATTGGTAATTGACTAATCGCAACATTTTGAATAACAAGATAAGGATAAAAGCCGAGGAATTCTGAATGAAAACGGATTCTAGACTTGTCTCCTGCACACTTATATGGGAACCAGAATAAACAGAAGCAGTGTATAAAATACGGAATGTCTGAATGCCAGTTTTAAATCAGGAAAAGATAATATAAAACATGAAATGGCCGTATATAGGTGTGTTGAGTTAATTGTTCCGCCAAATGTATGCAGTTCAAAGTGTCTTGAAATGTGAAGCCGGCGGTGTAGGTTTAAATTAAATACTCGCTTTGAGGCTTTGCCTTATTCATAGCGAGCTCGACGAGCTGGCCCAAAGGGCCTGCTTGCAAAGCGAGCTTTACGGTAACGCGAGTACCTGCTAAGTGATGGTTTTGAAAACTTTCGTCCGAAGTACCGAATTGGACACATCGCAACTTTTCGAATTTAAAGATAACGATAAAAACTGAGGAATTCTGACTGAAAACGGTTGTGTAGACTGGTCACCCCCGCACGTCTATGGGAACCAAAATTGGACAGGGAACCAGAATAACGGAAGCTGTGTATAAAATATCGAATGACAGTTTTAAAACGGAAAATGTAAAATGGAAATTGAAGGCGCCATTTTGTTTGAAAAATTTGATAAATAAACAGGGCTACAGATAACATTTTGTGTATATTGGGTAATTACCCCTTATTTTGTGATCTATTGGGTTTTTTCTATTTTCTTTGAGTTATTTCTGTATTTTTTACCCTACCCCCTCTAACCAATTTGGGTTATAAAGTACAAGTTCATGCATTTTACCCAAAATTTTTGACCTTCATTGTAGACATTTGTAGGTTTTGTACGGTAATAAAAAAGCTACTTACTACTTTGCTTTATGGTTTATTGGCCTAGGAGATTTCCAAGTTGCCTTATATAATTTAAAGGTTAAAACAGTCTGAAACAGTATGATCTGCCTGATGTACGCGTTAAGTAATAATTTTCGTCATTACGCACCAGTTCAAATGTAGTTTGTATAAATAAGAATTCATTTACTTTTTCTTACCCTTAGTTATTATTTCTATTGGGTTTTTAGACATTTTAATTGGGTAATAACGCAAATACGCATGTTATCTGCAGCCCTGAATAAAAACAATTTTTTGTCGAATTTTGTTGTGAAAACTATCTAGAATGAGAGAAAACGGTCTAACTAAGAAAATGAATCCGAACACCAATATCTTTTATTCAGTCGTTAACGTAGTACAGACGTTTAAAGTATTGTTTACGTGACGTCACAATGTAGCGCCAAACAGCACGTGCAAAACAATCAAATCAACTACGCAATCGCAACTACTCGGCCCTTTCCGTCAGTCTTCGGATAAGGTTATCATATAGATAATAGCCGAGGCAGTTCCAAATGTCAAGTGTCGTAAACGTTTTAAGTTTTACATTTATTTCATTTTTAATAATCTTTATTTCGCTTGAAAAATTATAGAGTGAAATAAAATAAACAAACAAAGTTTTATCAACGTTTTCAAAACTCGCTAATCATTTAACGACAGGGGCGGAGCCATATTTAACACAGTACGTGTGACGTCACACGCACTCGAATAAAAATGAGCGATTATTTCATACTATTTTACGTTAAAAGTACATCGAGCTCGCTTTGAGGCTTTGCCTTTTTCATATTATTATGTTCAAAGTCTTTGACTGACATTTTACAAGGGCGGGTAAGCCGAGTGAAAAGGTTCTGACCCCTCAAGTCCCTCACAAGTGTCTGTGGATTTAAAGTAAACAAATCAGACTATGTCGCGAAATCTCATTACATTATCACCTTTCAACTTTACAAATAAAACTGGAATACAAACAAATTAATAAAAGTATTAAACACACTATTATCATACAATTACAGTATGAAATGGACATTTAAGTCTATATAGAACAATAATATCGTTATTTACTTTAAATTCCACATTGTTGTCTACGGAGCTATTGATTAAAAGAACATTGTTACTTACAGAATCATATTCCTTTGAACAAAAAAAATAATCGAATAAAAAAGGAAAGTGATTTATACAAAATTTATTTTAGTTCGATTGTGTAGGAAGCTATAGAAGCTTATATACTATAATATAATTATATACATACTTTCGAATCCGTTCCTTGAACCAACCAGTACTGAGCAATGAGTGTCAAGTTTCTTCTTCAAGGAAACAACGACTTGCCCTTGAAGGGGTTTGAACCGACAGACACTTGGAGTGTTGAGCTCAAAACGCATTTAAAATCCAAATAAAATGTTAAAATGTATAATTGTCAATCCCAGCGCATGCACTGATCATATATATAAATATATATATATATATATATATATATATATATATATTCACACATATCTTCACTTACGGGGCCCATATATAAGACCGAGTTGAGTGGCATTATTGCATGCAGTCAGTTTTTATATACGCCACTATATAGGCCTATAATAAACATTTCCATACAACAGAACTAAGGGGTACTAAGTTATACATGTATATATAAACTATATATCTATATATTTGATTTTACCATAGGTGAAAACATATTGACCAATAACATTAAACCCCATTAAAAATATATACATTTGTGGGACATATATCATTTACTACTAAAACCGGCCTACGGGCACTATGTTAGAAGGGTAGCCTACGCCCCCATACATCGTTTTAAACATGCCAGATTTGCGAGGCCTTATGTATGCCCCACATTAAATATAAACCCCACAAGTATGGTCTCAAATAGACCGATGCCCCGTAAATGGAGGAATGTGACTGTATATATATATATATATATATATATATATATATATATATATATATATATATATATATATATATATATATATATATATATATATATATATATATATATATATATATATATATCCAAAATGTAAAGTTTAGAACAATACGGAAAAAATAGCGGGAAAAAAGAATGAAGTGATGCCTTTTCCAGTTTACATTGCAATTGTTTTTTAACAAAACTGTAATAAATAATTGAAGAGAAATATCAACCGGTTTCACCCGTTAAAGGGATCTTCAAGATAATGATGTTAATAACGTCGCTTGGTAACGGCGTCAAAACTGTGTAAAGGGACGTTACTCTTATAACGTTTTAAAGGGACATAATAATAAGCTATAATATTATTGTTATATATGTATCAAAGTTATTTTGAATTCAATTCTGGTTTAAGAACGTTTATTAAAACAGTTTCTTTCATTCTTCTTTTGAATGTGTCTGGTTCTCGCATTTTATAGATTGGCATTATATATATATGCGAAGAAAGCATTGAAAGCGCTACCGAATTTACATAGAGTTTGTTATTTCTTAAACATTATAATTTTATCTATTTCAACACTGCACAAGGAACATTTATCACGTTTTAATATATATATATATATATATATATATATATATATATATATATATATATATATATATATATATATATATATATATATATATATATATATATATATATATATATATATATATATATATATATATATATATATAAGTCGTTTTGAAAATAAACATATTTCAACGTCTATAATAATATCTATATAGGAGTTGATATATGATTTTTTTTTACTAATATTAAGTACTAATGTAGGCTGCGTGTCCTGAATGTAGTAGTAGTTGTTGTTGTTTTCATATCTTTTGAAAATACACAATGTGCATTCTTGTGGTTACTAGCTAAGTGAGTTACCCTGGCCATCGATTTTTTTTGTTGTTTGTTGTTTTCTTCCATGTATGTGAAAACTGGAAATAATGCTCTTGCATGTTGGCCAAGCATAAGGGAATGCATGTGTCAGGTACCAATCCGCATAACCTTATCAGTCAGTCCAGGTATATATATAAATATACGTACCTGGTCAGTCAAACTCGTCCGAAAGATATGAACATTTATTTTGGACGCAACACCTGATTTATATCCATGATGTATATAATGGTTTCATTGGCCTCCCGTGCATCAAAATAGTAAACATCACAAAAATCGACTTTCAAACATGTTTAGTTTCATTCAGTGAATTACTGAATTCAAATTTATATCTCACATTTTGGCATATAATTACTTTTAAGGATATGAACGCACACACACCATGCACCGGCTCAATCAAACACGCCTGCAACATTTTTGTTTTACCATTTAGCAGTCGTCTTTATGGATTTTTTTTTAATTTGCTATGGCATGCACCCACGTAAATGCTTTTTATAAATGCAATCGTTTTATTATTTGCAAACTTCTTCAAAAAGCTATCATAAAGTTAACATAAATTAAGATAATGCTTTCATTTATTCTACCATCGTAATTTAGAATTGATGACAAAGCATTAGCAAATCAGTTTTCTATAGAGATAAGGATTATAAACGTTGAAAGACTTATGTTATGGACATTTATTTGCTGTACATGTATTTTCTAAAGTTAGATCAAAGGTTTACCTAATAGAGGTTGGGACATACTGCATGCTTAATGTTTAACTATTTTGCAGTTGGACACTCCGCATTTCTCTTTTAACTGCATCTGTCGGACCAAATGGAAGACTGCACATGATGGACAGTTTTTTAAAGCTATTGGACAATAATTGTATTCAAAACCGTCTCCTCTATTGCTTCCTCGGGCCGTTGTATGTGGTTTCCTTGTTGCTTTAAAATATTGAGTACATGTACTTTTGTTATGGTCATAAGTTTGCATATTTATATCTCAATTTGCATGATAATTTCTATCAGGGTCTTTCAAATAGACATCTTTTTTACGTAAAAGTGGTCAGACTCCAGACCGTTCTATTTGAAAGACTGAAGAATGGATTAAGAGTCTATGTCTAAGTTATTTCGCCGTCTGTAACCGTGACAATTGTTAGAAATTCACTTGGAGTTAAAACGACCTAACTGATGTATTTAATAAAGTAAATTACACGGGGAAAGCAAGATTCAGCGGGGGCATTGAAACCAATAGTAGAAGTTGAAAAAAGTAGACTCAATTTAAGTGGGTCAGTTCATGAGACATAATGAAAGGTGCAGCATTTCTTGCATATCAGACAGGATTATCTACCCTTAACACCGGTGCTAGAAAACCCTTTCTTGCATATCAGACTGGCGTTTCCGTAAGTTTTACCCATGCCGGAAATTTCATCTGGCATGGGGGGTTCCAGATGAGTCGCGTGCTGTACAATGGCACGATAAAGATGACGTCATTTTACCGTTATGAATGATTTTGTAATTCATATGCTGTTGAATGAAAGTAGTTACGGTTGTAATGATATAAATTTTTATTGAAAATAAAGATAAAGAATTTAAAATATAATGGAATATGGTAGAATATGCAAGAAAAAATATCTGACATATGTTTGCGGTTCGGATCGGAATATCCGTCCCTCGGTCACCCGCCCATGGGCGGTAACTCGGCAAGCCTCGTTACCGCCCAATGGGCGGGTCACCTCGGGACGGATATTCCGATCCGAACCGCAAAATGTGACAGATATTATTAGTCTAACACCCCCGTATAAGACAAGTCGCGTGCTTTAAATGACGTCATTGCCGCGCGCCTTTGATGAATGAATCGCGTTATTAGGATAACGTACGTCACTTAACCGTTACGATTGAAGTTGTAAGTTGTTCTTCTATAAGAAAAAGGTGCGTAATGAGAATATCAGTTTTCGCAATTTTTGTTCTGAAAATAATTGATATGTATATAATATGCAAGAAAAAGTATGAACACCGGCTGTCGGTGCAGACGGGAATATCTAACTCTCGGGTAACTGTTTAGCGGAAACTCGGCAGCCGGTGTAAGATTCATATAGTCTCACAATTCTAGTAAGTTTTCTTCCTTATTAAAGACAGGTCAATGAAAATGTTCTTTCTTTCTTTTCTTTTTTATCAAATCAACTGGGGCAAGATCTTGAACATACAGTTTTAATCTCTGTTTTTCTTTAAAACTATGTTATATAAACTAAAGTTGGATAAATTGTAAAAAAATATGAATACATGTAATTTCAAATTATCTATTTATTTCAACACTATAAAATACAAAGATTATCTAATTTCAAAAGTTAATTTAATAAATGTGTATTTAGACCACCAGCTTTTATACAAGAAACAGAATACACATACATTTGAACAAAAAAGAAAGATAGAGATATAGCCAACACTACAATGTCAATTTAGGTTAACGTTCTTAAAAAATTCTTTCTTTTAATAGCAAAACTGAATACCATTGCTTGGTCTATACATTTTTTTTAACATTCTCTTCATTTAACATATCTTATAACAAAACATTTGGGCATGCACATTTTAATAATATACAAAAGGTTTGCAAAATAAAGAACATAATCAAAGTGAGATGTTTATAAATACAATGTAGTGTACGGTAAGAAAATAGTAATTTTCGCTCAAGGCATTTAGGAAATATTCATTTGAACAGCACGATAATTGAAATTAGAAAAAAAACATTTAAAAAAAAAAAAATTAACAATTGCACATTTTTTAAAATATTTTTTTTAACATCGAATTTACCAAATCTCATTTTTCTATTAGTAGCTCTATCTATTCTGTTCTGTTCTGTCTGCACTTCCGATTGTTAATATTAACTGTCGAAAAAAATATTCCTGCACTGCTCCGAGAACTTTAACAACGGGATCATACTTTTCATGCATTTTTGCTAAATGTCAAATAAATAAAGTTATAACAGTTTTAGATTTTACTATAAAAGCTATTTAAAGCTATTTATAAACTGATTGTCACTCTGTTATTTGTAGGTCAATGTTCAGATGCAAATGTCTTAGTTTCCAAGTCAAATTTTGGGAACCAAACTTTATTTCACTGTAAATGAAACTAACCAATGTAACATATATCCCAATGGAGTTTTAGAAAATGGGGCTTTAAATCACTTTCAAACTCAGCAATCGTTAAAGCAAGCAAAGACACTGAAACACATAAAAACATATGTTGATATTTTACCTTATCTTATAGATCACAGGTTCAAATGAAAAGATGGTTTTTTGTTGTTTTTTGTTCTTTTCCTTTTACTATCAATTACTTGTATCGGCGTTTTCGAGTATATCGTTCCAGAGAACAGTTTGCATAAAGTCTTTAATTTGTATACACACTACTTTTTTTAAGAGCTCGCCAATCAGATCACTTGTTATTCCATGCTCGGATATATGATCCCTTTGAAGAAAACATACTTTTCTATATCCAGAATCGTGATTGTACCCATCTAAGTGTATATGTTTTATCGTGTACCTTGATTTATTGACAATGGTAACTAAACAATCTCGTGGGACACTGTTCATATCACATATTACTGTATGAAGTGAATCTAAACTTTTCAGATATTGCCAGACCGGTCCTGGCAAAACACGATTCCTTAAAGCAAGAGTCGTAATGCTACAAGGTGTAATGTTAAAAATTGTGTCAAAAATTGATACGGAAGCTGCATTCTTATTCTTGAACACAAACGGAAAAGCTCCATCAAACACAATATCCCTTAATCGTATTTTTGCGTCATCATAATTACTGTTTTTACTTTCTTGCAAACAAGAAGATATAGTTGCTTGAAGTCGACATGCTTTTAATAACCCTACTATATGTCCAGTTGTTTTTCTGTCACGAAACTGGCCAATAACTGTGTCACTATCAGCTAAATTACAAATATGCCCAGATATATGGTACATGATCATTGGCTTAATCCCGCTCAAAAAAAGAAACACGTTTGAAAATTCAAACACGTTCTCAACTGTTGAACAAGCACGATATATATGAGTCTCTGTTTCAGCTGAAAACTGCATTGAGATATAAATAGCGGCAAACAATTCTTGTAGAGACTTGTGCAGAAATGAAACCTGTTTTACTGTTAGTATATTTGAAATTCCGAGAATTTTCTTCTGAGACAGTAAGCCGAGTGTCAAACAAAGCCGGATATTATTTTGTGATAATCCATATGACGAAAGATCCGAGTCTTTGAATACTAAAGATTTTCCCCTATCCGCTGCAAATAATGTTTGAAACGCAAGCTTGGCTAAGCTGATTATGACAGATGAGAATTTCTTACAAGAAGATTTGTTTCGAAAAACAGCTGGTAATTGCTGTTCCTGTAGATTATCAAGCAATTCCTGAAATCCTTCATCATAGCGATTTTTCTTCATTGCTGTAGAAAGTAAAAGATCAAGAATTGCGCAGTAAATACTGGTTGTCGATGTTTCAAGTGATTTGTTTTCTAACCAAAGGCATAGAAGAAGTTTAAGCATCAATGGTATTGGCAGAAGATGTTGTATCTTCTTTTCCTGAACTTCAGCTAAAAACTTTTCAGATTCTTCAGCAGTGTTCCGGACTTCAAAATATATCAGCAAGGCATTCACAAGACGTTTTGAGTTAATTATGCTTATTCCTTCGATTTCAAGTTCTAAGTCATTTTCAGTAAGTTTTGGGCGTATGCTTTCAATTTTCCATGGCTTTGATGTAAATAGCTTCGTGTAACAGTTCTTATAAATTGGTAAACCTTCTGGAATAGCCGGATGCGTGCTAAGACCTTTTGGCTCCCATTCGTCAAGCCCATCGAGTACAAATAAGCAAGTCTTTGGTTTGCTTTGAAGAGTTCTTCTTATTAACTGACTGTGCTGAAATCCTGACAAAAGCTGGTTTTCTACCATCTCTTCAATAGATGTTTCTTTGTTTAAATCCGGAAGTGAAATGAACAGAAGAAATTCAAAGTTTTTCATTTTTTCTACAGCCTTTTCATCATCTTGAGAAATGTTGGTCATCTGATTGTTTAAACTGTGAGCAGCGCACCAATATGATATTAACTTTCTGCAAAGCGTTGTTTTTCCAATGCCAGCCTCGCCACTTAGATAGATATTATCAAGCCGCTCGTCATTTTCCGTGAATACATCAGTTAATGAAGCTAGGATAACATTTTCAGTTTTGGTCCTTCCTTTTCTAGTAACTCTGAATATTAACGGGACGTATACGTCATCTACATGAACATTCTCGTCGGGAAGAAGAGGGGATACGTCTGTTGTAAGGTAGTAAGACCGATAGTAATTGATAAGATGTTGCTGGACCTCTGTAAATCAAAATGAAATAGACTATAGTAGCAGTTTTTACTCGTTGAGTTCGTTTAACCTTTTCTCTTATATAGACGTGTTTTGAAGGCTCCCCCCCCCCCTTTTGAGGCCTCAAACAGTGAAAAAATGCCCTATTTAGGCCCCAAACACTGTCTTTCATTTAAGAAATGTTGTTTAAAAAAGTGACCACTTTTTCGGCGCGGTCCCCATGAAAATGGTACATCAGGGGGTAGGCCCCACTCATCGCCAAGAAAATATTGGACATGTGACAGGCTAAAAATGGCATCAGGTCGATCTTAGGATAACTAGTAACCGACGCTGAAAATATTTTAACTCTATCTTAATTCATTAAGAAATTGCAGCACTTTGAAATCAGTTTTGATGGAAAAACAATGCAAAATAGTAATTTTTCGCAATTTTGAGACGTCCCCCCCGTTGCCATGGTAACAAAAAATATACAATTGAGCATACTGTTACAGAGGCTATGGTCCAGTCAACATTTGTGCCAAGTTTCAACAGTATTGAAGCATTTCTCATAGTTTCATAGCAGTTTGAACTTAATTTGTAACAGGAGGTTTTTCAATGAAAACGGCCATTTTTCACAAATTGCTCATGGGGTAAAAGGTTAGG
This sequence comes from Ruditapes philippinarum, assembly GCF_026571515.1. NCBI lineage: Eukaryota > Metazoa > Mollusca > Bivalvia > Venerida > Veneridae > Ruditapes > Ruditapes philippinarum. The sequence continues at coordinate 34,172 of NW_026862097.1, read as the reverse complement.
AAAAAAAGCAATGATGGGTTAATTTGAGTGCTCTTGGTGAAAAGTGAAATCAATTCATGAGCAGAAAATAAAAATAAAAAAATAAACAAGACACAGCTATTCTATCACTTCAATGTAAAAAAAATCGAAAGTTCATTCATTTTTCGGATGTAAACGGATTTATTTACTTCAAAAAGGAGTATCGAAGTGTTTATAAAACATCGGGTATAAAATTTTGATGCTTAACTAACAAAATGTTTAACTTTATCTTCTTATTGTTAAAATTATAATCATTCCACTACCTGTCAAAGTAGCTTCCGTTTGTCCAGTTGAATCACAAGCTTTAATCTGAAAATAATTTTTAAACATTTTTGGCTTTGTATGCTATTAAGATCTTTCATAAATCAAAAATATCGAATATGAATTCTTACAAAAAACACAACAGCAAACAATAATAATTATTGCTTCTATTTAATAAGTAGACGCCTTTTCTTACGCAAATATACCAATAACCTAACTAGTAAAATAGTGAAAAACAGAAACCCTAAGGAATGCCCGACAAGGCATGTTGCAGGCTCTGTTTGATTTAGCCTGTTCCTGGACGGTATTGGAAAGTGTATGTTAACGTCCACGCCCCCTAGTTAGTCATTAGCAACAGGAACACCATTTCTTAATTGAAAGATGATAGATATAATGTAATTTTAAGGTTTAGAAGTTATGGCTATGTGTACTTTATACATGCTATCATGATATCCATAAAATGATCCTTTTATGGTTGGATTTTAAGTCGCATCAATACTGTATATCATTAGGCGACAGTCCGGTCTGGTGTAGGTGGCCTCGGATGCCCCTCCGTGTATTACCTGTATTTCAGTCTCGAACAAGCACCTGAGGAGAACCACCGGCGTTCACTTAACTAGATGCTTGATAGCTTCCTTACACGAAAAGATCCAAACTCCGGGGTGGGATTCGTAACCACAGCGGAGCGGGGTAAGTGATTTGAAGTCGACTACCTAAACACTCGGCCAAAGTCACTCCTGAAAAAGATGTATTGCTTTTCTAGTATGGTCATTACCCCATGCCTCTATACCCATGGTTAAGAAAATAATAATAAAAAAAACAAAATCATTACCTTTTGATTGCCAAATTCACCATTTTGTTGCAGATGTTGTTGTTTATTTACAAAATCAGTCATTTTTTCTTCAACTTCAGACAGCATCATGGCATGCCTATGTTTTGAATGCTTCGTTTGTTCTTCCATGTCTTTAACTAATTTCTTTCCCAACTCGTCGGTTTTTCTTTGAAGATGTTTACATGAAGATTCAGTTTTAAGCGCAATGTTTGATTGCATCTTCCATTCGAGTGAGTTACATTCTTTTGTTAATTCTTGAGTTGCCTCTTGCCGCTTTTCTTCTATTGCTTTTACTGCTGAATGTATCATTTCTTCTGCATCTACCTCAGTTATACTTATTTGATTACTTCTGACCTGCAACGGAACTAAAACACTCTTATACTGTTCCTCTGTAGATACATGTTAGTTGCTTTGTTTTTTGAAAAACGCATATTTAGCTTTCAAATGATTACGATGTTTGTGACATTAAAGAGATATACATGTACTCGTTTATATCAGTATAAAATGTGTTAATTCCTGTAAGGTAACCTAACACGGCAAAATTGAAAATATTGCAGGTCCGATTTAATTAAGCTTGTTCATGAAATCAGAAATGTCCTTCTATATGCGAATGGTAACTTGCAAATTTTAACACACTCGTAAATGAGTAGGCTGCCGCAATACTTTCAATTTTACCGTTTTGACGACGTTCTTTACCGATTCCGTTTTTTCTTTTTTTTATTTGTGCATAGCAACCTGCCCTTGCTTACATTAATAGTGCACCATTTTCGTATCAATACATCATTACAGTATTTGTTGGGGTAAAAATATACAAATAGTAATAACACAGGTTTGTGAGTATTAGTAAAATTATTATCTCTCGTAAGATACTTAATTATCCGAGGCGTTCTCGAAATGATATTTTAACATTTACCCACAAACCTTTTGTTATTTTTTATTATGCTATTTGAGCTGTGTTTCTTTTATGCAAGAACAAACAATAACACCAAAAATCGTATAACCTTTTCAATATTTTCTACAGCTTTCTTTGCGGCTTCATACATTACGAGTGAACGATCATCTGTAAGTACATCAATCATGGCGTCAAGGTATTCATCCAGTTTCTCTTTTGATATTTCTAATCTGCTAGAATGTAACAGCTCATTTCTTACGTCGCGTGCCTAGTAAAATGGTACAAAATTGAACATGTTAAATGTTATAAAAAATTCTTTATTGTTTCTAAGAAGTGATATTGTTTGAAGAAAACGTCTTCAATTAAGTAGAGAAACTAGGCAATCTCGACAACGCACGTCTGTGCACTACTAAACAAAATGTTACCTTAACTGTTTCTGGCCTAACGGCAGTCTAAGTCTAAGACAACCGGAAGTGGCTCATGCATATTTTGACTTATAGCAGTTAAATGTGTTTACATATTTATTATCTATCACCCCACTGACATGGTAAAACACTCTTAAACATACATTGAACATGCATATACAGTGTTTATCCAGAAAGTAAAAGATTTAAAGTAAAAATTAATATCAATATCAGTATTAACCTTTTTAAACTTGGCAATATCTTCAATGTAGTCATTAAAGAAGATGTTGTTTATGGCTATAGTTAGAAGGCCGGGTGCATCTATTTCACAACAATTATGTACATCAATATGTCCCTGCATTCCTAAATATAATTTCGCAACTTCGAAGTAGTCACTGCACCAACTTTGGAGATCGGAGTTCTCCCAAATAGGATTTCTTTCTTCGTGATCAAGAATGATTAGGTCATACAACAGACTACAAGATTGGTTTGGACACTTTCGCCTGCCATGCGAGTCTTTACACAAGCATTTTTTCGGATAGCGTTGAATGCAACCACGTTTGGGATGTTCAGGAAGGAGGTTGGTAGACGAGCAAATGTTACAACCCGTGTTCGCTACTACTTGCCCTTTTGATAACTTGTCTAAAAGGCTGTTGTGGTGCTTTTTTGCAGTATCGTCAATAAATTCTCTCAATCCGTATTGGAGATACCTCAAAGCATAACTAGCATTTACCCAATTTCGGAAAAAGGGGTTACGGAGTTCCTTATAACTAGACATCTGGTGCGTTTATGATAGAGGCTAAACCATAAAATAACATGAGATCGTTCACCTGAAATATTTATAAGAAAGTGTTTAATGAAAAAAGTAATGCAAGGTTACCAATATTCAAATCTGAGAACATAGTTACAATTCACAAACAAATTTGGATAAATGTTTCAAAATTGAAGACAGAAGTAAAACTTTTAAAAAATGATCTCTCTGTTATCATCGAATGTGAATCCCAGGGCCACAAGAACATGATTTGTATACTTTTTGCAAATGTGAAGTTGGAGTAACTTCATGCCAAATATCTAATGTCTCAGTTACAGTAAAACGCACAAATTGGGATTTCCATTGATAAATTTTGATCCAAGTATTTAATAAAAATATAAACGCATTGAAATTGAAAGATAGTTACAATGTCGAGGTTTGAATTGAGATTAAAGTAAACAGCAAGTATTAAAAAAATGCGTTACACTTTTGATAAAACTTAGGTGAACCAGAGCTGGATCATTTTTGAGAACAGAACTGATATACTTCTCTAGAAATCTACAAGTTATTCTCCGTGCCAAATTTTAAGTTCTGTACAAAGCAATATTAATAAAGGAGATATAGATATGTAGTCACTACATATGAACTATATGACCCCGCCCCTCTGACGCTGCTAAACTTGACCACGAGGACAAAATTTGTAGTTAATTAAAAGGTTGTGACCATGTGTTGGACCATTTCACTCCAGGTACATAATTTGAATAATTTCTGTAGCAAATCACTAGATGGTATAATATTTGAAATTTACAAGACCTTTTAACTTGTTATCGTACACGAGATTGATAGATTTTTTTTTCATTATATTGGTCCGGTATCGGAGATGTTGTTCAAAAGAATGCCATCCTGCGTATGATACGGCGTTATACGAACAAATGACGTTAATCGGCCCATTTAGTTCATTCTAACACTTGTGCCAGGGTGGGTCACAAATGCCAAATCGTTCAAGCAAATAAATTACAAATGTAAACTGATCTTTTAGTTTATAATCATTGAATAGAAGAAATATTTTAATCTGTTTGAATACCCAGGCAAGATTTTTTTTCAACCGATATTATATCTGAATCATCGTTTGAACGCTAAGCCAGCTTGATCCCGCAGGGTGAATTTCATCTTTGACGCAGAGACCTGCTTCTTGTGCTTCAAACAACGTCTCAAGTTGACATTTGTGTCTTTCAAAAATGAAAACCAGGCTATATGGTGTATGATATGTTTTTTGATATTTTGATTTTTAGACTTTGCATTTGGTATGAACATTTTGGTAACAAAGATAATTTGATAAGGTAGGATCCAATAATAAATTAAATCGGAAAATCACGTGGTGCAAACACGCTATATACTACAGTATGAGCCAGAATTTAAAGCGGTCTAAACCGTTCAGTTTCTCTTCAAATTTATATAAAGAAATTAATTGCCTCTCACTATCAGATAGAAGAACATACCAAAAACACTTACTTTATCAAAACGGATTTGGCTATGTTTGGCGGTATTTCTAGGAACAGTTACACAAAGACTAAAGAATCGTGCATTCTAGTTCATTTTTAATGATATCGAGAACTCTTCAAATTCAGTGAGCTATTTTTATCAACGAACACAAAAACACTTGCAAAAACTTAAATATTATGAATGTAGTTTATCTGACCTTGATAAGAACATGACGTCCATGCTGTGTGTAAAAAGGTAGTGTCAGATAAATAAACATCTTTCATCTATATCTTGTATATATGACAGACAGACACACTTCACTGTTACACAAAAGAAAGATTAAATTTTAAAATTTGAATGCTGTTTTCATTTCAATTGTAGTTCATAAGGCTATAAATGGCGATTGCCTTCTTGCACTACTTTTTACAAATAATAATGGGGGACATGATTGTGCTTAGAAGGACATAAAATACTGCTTAATTTGAAATTAGGTTTTGCAAGTTTTTTTGTTTTTGTTGCAAACAAATAGCATTCCTCTGCCCTAAAACAGAATTTTAACTGGTTTTTGCTTTTCATGAAATGTGCATAAAACTATGCAAACGATTTTACTTTATCTTCAGAAATTTAGCACATCCAAGGTAAATATGCTTACTGTTATCTTTTTTATAATAGTCCTTAAAACATAGACCTGGAAGTGTTATTGCAAATTGTTCATCATTTTACAGTGTGAGCTTTGTTGTTATTTGAATGTGCGCCTACACTCACTTTGGGCCCACTAAGTGAAAACAAACATGGTTAACAATGCTGAACCACCTATATATATATACTTTCGGTTTCTAAAACATAATAGTCAGCTGGTAAATAATGTGCATTTTACTAGTAAATCAAAAATTACTTAATGTATGTGAACTTGAAAATGATAAAATGAAATAAACTTACTTAACAAATCCAAAAAAAAAATAATATACTTTTTGTTGACATGTCTAGATTTTAGCGTAGGTTACACCGAATTACCGTCATACAATCCGTTCTTTTGCATCAAGTGCAGTGAGACATGTAAAAATATAAGTTAGCTTTGATTTTGTAACAAATTACCTACCGGATCTAACGGCTCCTTTGTTCTTTTAAATCACTTACCGACAGCTGAACAGGTCGCAAATATATACTGATCTGTTACAATTGTTTTATTGTTCTCTATACACAATAAGTCGAGATACTCGTACATTTAAGATTTAACATTAATATATATAATAATCACCGTAATCGTATATCCCGTAACGCAGGATTGTTGAAATAATGCAGGAATAGTGCAAAAATAACGTTGATTTGTGAAAATTCATGGGCGGAGGGTGGGAAAGGGAATGGCCACTTCCAATAGGAAAAAGGACAGATATGTATTTTAAAGTGCGTGTTCATCAAATTAGAAGAAATAAATTAGCGCATACGGCTGTTAGGGCACTCTATCTCTCACAACATATATTTCCATGCTAGTTGTTAATTTCGAAATTATTTGTGAAAAAAACGACCTGGTAGTGGCTACCGTTCTTGAGTAGAAGTTTGTGTTTCACCGATAGTAATGAGTACAATAACGCACTCTTAGACTTTCTTTATAGTTTGTTTTTAAGTATACCTAACACATTTGCCGAACTATATAGCTTCATATAATACTAGTTTTCGGCATTTATTTCCACAATTCTGTCTGATTCTTTGCACAATCCTGGCCAGGCATTATGTTAACAATTCTGCATTATGGGATATAAAGGACGATTATATTTGCGATAAGGATTTTTGAGAAACTTATTTATTTAAGAAATAACATCGGCCTGAGAGGTGTATATCGGCTATTTAACACCGGTTTGGAGTTTTGATGCACAGGAATTGACCAGGAAGGCCGTAGGCCTGAGTGGTTAATTTTGTCGCATTAAAACGACAAAACCGGTGTTAAATAGCCGATATACACCTCTCAGGCCGATGTGATTTCGATTCTAACACGACAAAATAAGGAAAATCACTAATGTTATTTTTCAAGCGGAAATAACTTCCGGTGCCGATTTTCGTATAATGCTGTTCGATTTTCGCACCCTACTGTTGCGAAGATATAAAAATTATTAAACAAAAGAAATAATAAGAAAAAAAATACGTTATTTTATCAAGTTTTCAACAATAAAAATTTACGTCGTATTGTGTTTACATCAGTGCCCCATTTATCATTCTTGTTTGTATGAAATAACGTCAGCTTGTTTATGAATGAGTTGTTTACTTAGGATGACGTCATTACGCTGCTTACGGATTGGCGCCGTTTTGTCAAAATATTTATTAACTGATATGGATCTAATATGTGGCGTTAGTGTATGTGAGATATTATTTCGGTATTGTATGAAAAGAAAACATTATACGAACTGAAAATATAAATAAAAATGCATTTTATTGTTGCTTTAAACTGCTTTGAAAACTATACAATCGAGGGTGAAAACATAACAGCACATATACAAGTAGTCCCTAACCGGTGTTTATTGGCAGTTTAACACCAGTTTTTTCCTTCTTTGTCTATAGTGGCAAAATCACGTGAGTGTTAGAATAATTATTTTTATATTAAGATCATTTAATACACTGGTCAATCCAGGGCAACCTTCATCTTCAAGACACATCGGCGACTTCACATTCGGTGTCTGCAAGGACAAATGTGACTGTAACCAAAACTCCATACGATCTGACGACTGAGAGACATACCAGCTGCATCAGATTAAATGACGAGGTATTTCTTCCGTAAACCTAATCAGACAGTCTGTCATTCATATGCTTCTCGAATGCTGAGCATGTTTTCTCTCAAGTCTATTTGAATAAATATCTCTAGATACTATACCATCAGACTATCTCGCCAGTTTAAATTTGTTAAACAGTAGTGATATCAAGCACTCAGAGTGCATATCCTCGCGTAACATATATGATCTATCATGTATTAGTGGTTCAACATCAAGATCAAAAAGTGATTCCATCTTGCCAGATGTCCTAAAGCCAGAATTAAGCAAAAGCTTTGCACCGCAACATCCGTCTAGCCAGTCTGAACATACAGAGCATAACCAGTTCTTAGACCAGCTTCTGGAAACTTCTTGATTACTTTAAATGCAGTGTCCGTTGCGGATGCCAAACATGACTCAAGTCTGAAATCCATGATGCTGAATTTCTTCCCCCAAATAGCAACTTTAACATCCACCGTAAAAACTGACTTGATGGGTATGAAGGAAGCATAATTCTGATTAAAAATACCATCAAACCTCAACGGATTGAAACAGACACCCCATGTGACATTGTCTTTGTCAAGATAAAATATGCTAACAATGAATCACTTATTATATATTCAGCATATAGATCAACTCATAATGATGAGTTTTATGCCTACAATCTCTTCGATACCATATCATAAGTATAAGAAATGTACAAAAACCTGCAATCTGGATCACTGGAGACTTCAACTTGCCAGATATAAATTGGACCAATAACACCATACAAGGTCATCAATACAAAAGGTCAGTCAATGAGGTCTTTAAGCATATGGAACCGAACCCTGGCTTTACCCAGATGTTAGATTTCCACATCAGGGGAAACAACATCCTTGACCTGTTTTTCTCCAGTTGACCAGATCTTGTTTAACCAATGCTTTGAAAAAGAAATGCAGCAGTCCCTCTGACACCATCCTCAACCTACAACCTACACAAACATTGAAAATTGCTGAAAACTTTTCAAGCATGGATGCATACTTATAGTTGCAGAGAGGGTGCCAACAAGACAGACACCACAATGATACATCCAACCAGAGACGTCAGACGTATCACACGGCAGAACAAACGCTGGTTTAAGTGTGCCAGGCGATCTAACACTCAACACGACTGGTATCAAGCGGCAAGCCCGGCTGACATGTAGGCGTGTACATGACCACCATGTTGCCTCAATGCTGAGTGAGGACCATGAAAACCCCAAAGAGTCTTCTGGCAGTACATCAATCCAGGAAGAACAAAAACTTTGGAGTAGCACCTTTGAAGAAAGATGGGATAACCTTTAGTGGAAATAAACAGAAAGCTGACATACTTAATGACCAGTTGACCCCTTTCTGCACTAAAGAAGATGACACAAACCCGCCGCAACTACAAACCCGCCATATTCCAGATATGAAAAACTGGAAACAAAAGATTCCCTCGGAAGTATTTTAATCACAATAAAATTACAAGAGAATTGCAGACTCGGTTTGATTGAGCCTGTACATGAGGGATAATGAATAAGTGCAACATCCCTCACGCTCCCTAGCACCGGCTTAAGTGGTACTCAATTCTCAACTCTTAATAATGCTGGCATCAATGATCCCGAAAAACCAGAAAAATATAACAATACTGAAGTGAAGTACGGGGCAACTTTTTACAGCTGCCACACAGCACTTGACACCTGCTGTTGTGAAGTATAAAAATCTGGAAACAAAGTGATCTCTCGGAAGCATTAATTACAACAAAATTACAAGAGAATTGCAGACTCGGTTTGATTGAGTCTGTACATGAGGGATAATGAATAAGTGCAACATCCCTCACGCCCCTAGCACCGGCTTAAGCGGTACTTAATTCTCAACATTTAATAGTGCTGGCATCAATGATCCCAAAGGACCAGAAAAATATGAGCCACGTTACTGTGAGATGGGTGTCATCAAGCTTCTTCTTTGACTTCAGCCGCACCAAGCTGCAGGCCAAGATTAAGTCCCCCACCAGGCTCCTCAAACTCTGCGCCAAGTAATTGGCCCCAGTCATGACCAAAAATCTACAAGCTTTCTCTATACAGTGGTACACTCCCAGCCGACTAGAAAACATCTTCAAGAAAGGAAACAGATCTACACCATCCAACTACAGACCCATCCCTCTCACATCAATTTCTTGTAAGATACTTGAATATATGATACATGTACAAAGTATTTAGTAACATCATGGCCCATTTCGACAACAACATACTGTCTGACTCCCAGCAAGGCTTCCGTCTACGTCGCTTTAGTGAATCACAGCTACTCACCACTGTGAATAACCTTGTCATAGGACTTGACAAGAATAAGCAAATCGACGCTATCTTGCTCGATTTCAGGAAAGCGTCCGACAAGGTCTCGGACACACGAATGCTGATGAAGCTAGACAATTGCAGGGTCAGAGGCAACACACTGAAATAGGTCCAAGGATTCCTTTTTGGCAGAACACAGCGCGTGGTCCTGGAAAACTCACACTCCAACACATCCCCAGTCACCTCAGGAGGGCCCAAGTGGATGGAGTCTTGGGTCCACTGCTGTCTAAGCCCCCCACGATTACACGTTTATACGGATTCGTTTCGATTTTCATTCATAAACGTTTACGATATTGTTTACCGTTTAATCGAAATGACCATATTGTCTTACAAAATTTCTTAATCATTGCCTGTAATCATGGATTTTATCAATTCTAGTGGTTTATTCCAAAGTAAACAAACGGAAAATGGGTGTTTACAACCCTCCACACAGCATTACCGTGCAAAATTGCTCGTGACATAATACATTTTTGGTAAAAAATGGGGTTACAATGCAAAAAATGTGTGCTGACTCAATCGTGATGAGCCTTGCACATTCTTTATTTGTACATGTATTAAAAATAGAAAGAAAGACATTATTTGGCGACTCAAATACATGGTGTGTATAGTACATAGAGGTACCACCGTTTAAACGGTATCGTTTCGGTTCTTAGCAGTCGTGTAAACGTTTACAAAAAACTGTAAACGTGGGAGCCTTACTGCTTTCCCTGGCTTTCAACGACCTTCCGTCTAGGGTGAAGTCGGGGACTGGCATGTTTGCTGATGACTGTCTCCTCGATAGGACGATCAGGAGCCAGGACGATGCCCTGTGCCCTACAAGGTGTCCTCGACAGCTTCCAAGTCTTGGACAAGGAATGACAAATGAAGTTCAATGCTGCCAAATTGGAGGTCATCCGAATAAACACAAAGAGGAACCCCATCATCTTCCGACATGAAATACACCAGACAATCCTCAATGCAACCGACCAGGCCAAGTATCTTGGAGTTACCATCACACCAGACCTATCATGGAAATACCATATTGACAACATTACTAAAAAGCCAACTCAACCCTAGCATTCCTGCGTCGAAACATTCGGTCAAGCCCACCAGAGGCAAAAGCCAAAGCCTACAACACCAACTTACGTCCAGGCATCGAGTAAGCCTCCTCTGTACGGTCATCTACTGCTGACAGCTACATCAACGAACTAAAGGTGGTCAAAAGAAGAACAGCACGGTTCGACAAGAACGACTACTCACGCCAGAGCAGCGTCACAGAGATGGTAAGCTCTCTACACTGGACCACACTACAGAAGAGACGGGACATGGCAAGAGTAACCATGCTCTACAAGATCAAGCATGACCCTGAGGATCCGTCACTACGTAGTGCAAGAACATCAAGAGGCAACCCACAGCAACTCAGCCAGCTCACATGCAGGAAATCTATGTACCAGAACAGCTTCTTCCCGGCTACTATCATCCTCTGGAATCGCCTACTCATACAAGATTTTTGCCCGCCTTTAGACTACACGTGTATATTTAAATGGAAATAAAATATAAAAAACATATATAGAATTATAATATCTATCAGTGAAATTTTCAGTATCATTTTATGTTGGGTGCCGTAACGCAATGATAAACGGCGGGGTATTCCGATAATGGAATAATCGCAACTTTTGGACTTACATAGGTTATGCATAGACTGGTTCCCTGCACACTGCTATGGGAACCATTATAGAACAGGGAACCAGATTAAACGGAAGCATGGCATTAAATACCGAATGGCATTTTTAAAACGGAAAATGTAAAATAAAAAGCAACGTTTTTTTATCAAATTTCCCCAGCCTCATTTTTTTATCTATCATTATGTATACATTTTTCATTTTCTATGACTCAACTGAACAAGTACGTTTACATGGCCGTAATATAATCCAAAGAAAAACACAACAACTTTCAAATAACACCTGATTTCTGCAATAATGAATAACAAGAGCGTAGCGGTTGATATCTTTGTATGGCTTGGAATGCTTTTTTAAAAATGAAAGAGTACATAAATAATAGTTTTCTCGTGAGTAATACTAATAAATATTAATTAAGTTAAATGTTACTTAATACTAAGTTAAAACTGTTTGAAAAGAAAAACAAAAGAGCATGTACGTAAGATAGTTACCGTACTCGGAATAGGTTGCTTTTTAAAAGCTTCAATCGCTACGCTTTCTTGTCTGTAATTTCTTTTTTTTCAAATCTATTTTCATTAAATCATTAATGCTACATATAGTTATAAAATGAATTTTGAAAACAAAGAGTCTTTCAGTTTTCCAAGCTGTGTATTACAGACGGCGGACTTTTGTAAAGACGATAACTTTGTCATATAGGTATTGGATACTATTTAAGACTCGTCGACAGGTGCGATTATTATTCAGTTGGCGTGGAAAAAAGATAAAGTGGACTTAATTCTTTGATTGTACAAAAACTAATGTAATCAATATAGATATATGTAAACGGAATGAATACTTGACGTACCGTATTGAAATACAGTATTTATATAGGTTGATGACGGGAAAATAAAGCCCCCATTACAACCATATATCAATATATATTTTGTCTTTGTATTTTTTCTAAACAGTTTTTATTGATGAAAACAAGTTTGACAAATTTTGTTTTAAAACACATATCCCTGATAAATATAAATGTTTTATAATATAATTAGTTTTTTGTTTAATTAAATGATTAACACGAGGTGCTATATATGTTTATATATAGTAAATCTCTCAGATAGCATACCAAGTTTATCCTTTTTGGGCCTTTCCAAATATAGGTAAAGTCAAATAATCAGCTTAGGCACACATTTATGTTACCGTGTCGTATATCTTCCAATCAGACGCTTAGGATAGTACATTAACAGTGTTAGTGGCCAATACATTCAAAAGCTTCGAAGTAATGAAACAACATTGCCTTGGTAGATTAGATGGTACCTCTACAAATTACCATTTTAAAAAGTAAATATAGTATTATTGATACTATTATCTGATTAAAAACAGAGTACCTGTTACGTAAAATAAAAGATGCAAAACTCTAAGCTAGAACAAGCCTCAATAGTCAATATCTTTCTAAAAAAGTGCATAAAACGTAAGCACTTTCATCATACACATGTCAGTCTGTTGTCAAGCAAATAACACTATTTTTTCTGAAGTAACATTATCTTCGTTTGTTAGGATACATACATGTATAAATAAATAAATAACTTATTACGAACGAATTATGATGGTTCACTTCAAACATCGTATACACCTACTTCTACTACTTCTCCTCGCTTTAAAGCATCGAGTACTTTTGTAATAGTCATAAGTTTGGATTTTTATATCTTAATTTGTACGATAATTTCAATGTTCAAGTTATTTGCTTCCTTGGGTCGTTGTATGTGGTTTCTTTGTTGCTTTAAAGCATCGAGTACTATTGTAATGGTCATAAGTTTGGATTTTTATATCTTAATTTGCACGATAATTTCTATGTTTAAAATTATAATTTCACCTTCTGTAACCATGACAATTGTTAGAAATTCACTTGGGGCTAAAATGACCTAACAGGTGTATTTAAAATAGCAAATAATATGAGGAAAGGAGGATCCAGCAGGAGCATTGTACACAATATTTACAGTTGAAAATTGCAGACTCGATTTAAGTGGGTCAATTCATGAGAGATCATGAAAAAGCAGATTCTCTAACACACCTAGCAGGTTTCTTCCTGATTAAAGACAGGTCAGTAGATTATTTTCTTTCTTCCTTTTTTATGAAACAACTAGGGCAACATCTTGAACATACAGTTTTAATCTGTTTCTGTTTCCTTTTTTTCTAAAAATATGTTATATGAATTAAAATTGTTAAGATTTTAAAAAGATATGAATACGTGTTATTTCAAGTTATTTATCTATTTCCACTGTATATACGAATAATTATATATCGTGCAATGGAATGTTGACCCATTTTAGAATGATTTTATTATTTTGGTTTGATAGAATACCCTACAGTTATACCACCATGCATTCTAAGTTAGACAAAGTTTTGTTTTTTAAAAAATAAAACAATTTTTGTATAAGATGTTTTAAATTATTAAATTTCGGAAATTAAATGTATATGTATATTTAGACCACCATCTCATATCAAGAATACATATACCTTTGGCCAAAGAAGACAGATATGGCCCACAATACTGTGCCAGTTTACATGAAAGTTCTTTTAGAGAAAATTCTTTCTTTAAATATCAAAATTGAAAACCAATTGCATGGTCTAGACTTTTTTAACATTTTCTTAATTTTAAGATATACATGTACTTTGCTCTAATTTGAAAATATTGATAATTGCTACACAGTCTTTTTGTAGATATGAAATATTCAAAAAGAAGATATGGTATGCTTTCAATCCTACATACAATAATTAAGTGGACATACTATGAATACATAGTATCATTAAAAAGACGGGCATTATTTTAAAGAATTAATCAGCTTTACTTGACCGGTAATAAGGAACGCAGATTCCAATACATAGTTTGTACATTCTTTTATTTAAATAAGACATATTCATTAAGATTTTTATACATTTCAATAAAAAACATTTACTCAAAGATGAGCATTCTATATCTTTAACGTATCTAATAATAAAACATCTGGGTTTAATAATATATTAAGAAATGAATGATGCATTTCACAGGAACCATAATTGAAATTACGAAAAAACAAATGAAAAAGAAAAATAAAACACAAAAAACAACAACAAAAACAACAACAACAAATAAACAATATGTACATTTTCTGTAAGAAGTAACTTACACATCGGATTTTTCAAAAACCCAATACTATTATTAGTTCTATCTATTACTGGGTACTCATAAGCCAGCCCGCATAGCTCAATCGGTTAAAGCGCGAGACTTGTAATCTCGACATTGTGGGTTCGATTCCCGGGCTGGCCACCTAAAATTACTAATCAATCTTTCGGATGAGACTTTAAATCGAGGTCCCGTGTATGGGTGCTTAATCACTCGGCACGCTAAAGAACCAGGAGAAGCTTCTGGAATTGGGGCATCTTTCTGTATCTGTAATTGCACTATCGTCCAAAAAAATAAAATAATTAATACTCTTCTGGAGGACTCGCCCATATGGGCAACCGGTGGCGAGTATAAATAAACGCAAATACACACATACGCGTACTCATACTAATGTTTATTTATATCTACACTTTCGATTGCATTCACCCTGTGAGGCCCATCCCTGATCATTATTTACAGTTAGAAAGAAAAACTATCCCTTTTAACTAGAACATAACCACATTTCATGTATTTTTGCTAAATCTCAAGTAAATAGATTCATAATAGGCAGACGTTTTTTGTTAGCTTTTCAGAATATCGTCCCAGAAAATATAGTCTTTAATTTGTATGCAAACTGCTTTTTTTAAGAGCTCGTCAATAAGATCAATTGTTATTCCATGCTCGGATAAATGAGCCCTTTGAAGAAAATATACTTTTCTATATCCAGAATCGTTATTGTACCCAGCTAGGTGTATATGTTTTATAGTGTACCTTGATTTATTCAAAATGGTAACTAAACAGTCACGTGGCACACTGTTCATATCACATATTACTGTATGGAGTGAATCTAAACTTTTCAGATATTGCCAGACCGGTCCTGGCAAAACACGATTCCTTAAAGTAAGAGTCGTAATGCTACAAGGTTTAATGTTGAAAAGTGTGTCAAAAATTGATACGGAAGCTGCATTCTTATTCTTGAACACAAGCGACAATTTTCCTTCAAACACAATATCTCTTAGCCGCATTTCTGTGTCATCATGATAACTATTTTTACTTTCTTGCAAATAAGTACATATAGTTGCTTGAAGTCGACTTACTTTTGATAACCCTGCTATAAATCCCGTCTCTTTTCTATCACGATATTGCTCAATAACTGCGTCATTATCAGCTAGTTTACAAATATGTTCAGATATATGGTACATAATAGATGGCTTCATCCCGCTCAAGAAAAGAAACACGTTTGAAAATTCAAACACGTTCTCCACTGTTGAACAAGCACGTTGTATATGATTCTTTGTTTCAGCTGAAAATTCCCTTGAGATATAGATAGCGGCAAACAATTCTTGATAAGACTTGTGCAGAAATGAAACCTTTTTTACTGGAAACATATTTGAAATTCCGAGAATTTTCTTTTGAGACAGTAAGCCGAGTGTCAAACAAAGCCGGATTGTATTTTGCGATAATCCATATGACGAAAGATCCGAGTCTTTAAATACTAAAGATTTTTCCCTATCCTCGGAAAACAATGTTTGAAATGCAAGTTTGGATAAGGTCATTATGACAGGTGAGAATTTCTTACAAGAAGATTTGTTTCGAAACACAGCTGGTAACTGCTCTTCCTGTAGCTCGTCAAGCAATACCTGAAATCCTTCATCATAGCGACTTTTCTTCATTGCTGTAGAAAGTAAAAGATCAAGAATTGCGCAGTAAATACTAGTAGTCGCTTTTTCAAGTGACTTTGTTTCTAACCAAAGGCATAGTAGAAGTTTAAGCATCAATGGTATAGGCAGAAGATGTTGCATCTTCTTTTCCTGAACTTCAGCAAAAAACTTTTTAGATTCTCTAGCAAATTCCTGGACTTTAAGATATAACAGCAAGACATTCACAAGACGTTCTGAGTTAATTCTGCTTATTCCTTCGACCTTAAGTTCTATGTCATTTTCAGTGAGTTTCGGGCATATACTTTCAATTTTCCATGGCCTTGATGTAAATAGCTTCGTGTAACAGTTCTTATAAATAGGTAAACCTTCCGGAATAGCCGGGTGCGTATCAAAACCTTTTGGATCCCATTCGTCAAGTCCATCAAGTACAAATAAGCAAGACTTTGGTTTGCTTTGAAGCGTTCTTCTTATGAACTGACTATGCTGAAATCCTGACAAAAGCTGGTTTTCTACCATCTCTTCAATAGTTGTTTCTTTGTTTAAATCCCTAAGTGAAATGAACAGAAGAAAGTCAAAGTTTTTCATTCTTTCTACAGCCTTTTCGTCGTATTTAGAAAAGTTGGTCATATGATTGTTCAAACTGTGAGCAGTGCACCAATATGATATCAACTTTCTGCAAAGCGTTGTTTTTCCAATACCAGCCTCTCCACTTAGATAGATATTATCAAGTCGTTCGTCATTTGGCGTGAATAGATCAGTTAATGAAGCTAGGATAACATTTTCAGTTTTGGTCCTTCCCTTTCTAATAACTTTGACTATTAACGGGACGTATACCTCATCTATATGGACATTCTCGTCGGGAAGAAGAGGGGATACGTCTGTTGTAAGGTAGTAAGACCGATAGTAATTGATAAGATGTTGCTGGACCTCTGTAAATCAAAATGAACAAAATAACCTATCGTAGCTATCTTACTCGATGAGTTCGTTTAAGTAAAAAAGCAATAATTAGTTAATTTGAGAGGTCTTGGTGAAAAGTGAAATCCATTCATGAGCAAAAAAAAAACACCCCAAAAAAACCAACAAGCTATTTCATCTTTTCAATGTAAAACTAAATCGAAAGTTCATTTTTCGGATATAAAGGATTTATTCACTCCCAAAAAAGGAGTATCGATGTGTTTATAAAACATCGGGTATAAAATTTTGATGCTTAACTAACAAAATGTTAAACTTTCGCTTCTTATTGATAAAATAATAATCATTCCACTACCTGTCAAAGTAGCTTCTGTTTGTCCAGTTGGATCACAACCTTTAATCTGAAAATAATTTTTAAACATTTTTGGCTTTGTATGCTATAAAGATCTTTCATAAATCAAAAGTATCGAATATGAATTCTTAAAAAAAACACCACAGCAAACAATTGCTTCTATCTAAAAAGTAGACACCTTTTCTTACGCAAATATACCAATAACGTCACAAGTAAAATAGAGAAAAACAAAATCCCTAAGGAATGCCCAACAAGGCATGTTGCTGGCTCGGTTTGATTAAGCCTGTTCGTGGACGGTACTGGAAAGTGTAAGTTACCGTCCACGCTCCCTAGTTAGCCATTAGCAACAAAAAACACCATTTCTTAATTACAAGATGATAGAGATAATGTAATTTCAATGGCTATGTGTACTTTTATACGTGTTATCATGTTATCCATAAAATGATCCTTTTATGGTTGGATTTTACGTCGCACCAATACTGTATATCATAAGGCGAGCCGACTTTCCGGGTTATCTGGTGTAGGATGGCCTCGGATGCCCCTCCGTGTATTTCCTGTATTTAAGTCACGAACAGGCACCTGAGGAGAACCACCGGCGTTCGGTTAGCTAGATGCCTGATAGCTTCCTTACATGAAAAGATCCAAACTCCGAGGTGGAATTCGTAACCACAGCGGAGCGGGGCAAGTGATTTGAAGTCGACTACCTAAATCACTCGGCCAAAGTCACTCCTGAAAAAGATGTATTGCTTTTCTAGTATTGCTATTACCCCATGCCTCTATACCCATGGTTAAGAAAATAATAATAAAAAAATCATTACCTTTTGACTGCCAAATACACCATTTTGTCGCAGTTGTTGTTGTTTACGAACTTCCTCTTCCATTTTATTTACAAAATCAGTCCTTTTTTCTTCTACTTCAGACAGCATCATGTCATGCCTATGTTTTAAATGCTTCGTTTGTTCTTCTATGTCTTTAACTAATTTCTTTCGCAACTCATCGGTTTCTCTTTGAAGATGTTCACATGAAGATTCAGTTTTTAACGCAATGCTTGATTGCATCTTCCATTCGAGTGAGTTACATTATTTTGTTAATTCTTGAATTGCCTCTTGCCGCTTTTCTTCTATTGCTTTCACTGCTGAATGTATCATTTCTTCTGCTTCTACTTCAGTTATACTTATTTGATTACTTCTGACCTGCAACGGAACTAAAACACTCTTATACTGTTCCTCTGTAAATACGTGTTAGTGGCTTTGTTTTTTGAAAAACGCATTTTTAGCTTTCAAATGTTTACGATGTTTGTGACATTAAAGAGATAAATATGTACTCGTTTATAACAGTATAATATGTGTTAATTCCTGTAAAGTAACCTTACTTGGCAAAATTGAAAATATTGCAGGTCCGATTTTATTAAGTTTGTTCGTGAAATGCGCTTCTATATGCGAATGGTAACATGCAAATTTCAACACAGCCGTTGAGTAGGCTGCCGCAATACTTTCAATTTTACCGTTTTGGACGACGTTCTTTACCGACTCCGTTTTTCTCTATTTTATTTGTACATAGCAACCTGCCTTTGCTTACATTAAAAGTGCACCATTTGCGTATCATTACATCATTACAGTATTTGTTTTGGGTAATAAAATACAAATGTAAATAACACAGGTTTGTGAGTAACAGTAAACATATCTCTCGTAAAATACTTAATGATCAACATTATTTTTTGTCCAATCACATTGAAGTATTTTTCAAATTTCTGCTAAGTCTAACTTTGGATAACGTGTACTAACTAAATAAAATTTACTTAATCTGTCATCTAACCAGTCTAACAAATTTCAATAATGCATTATATTAGGGAGGAGTTAGAGGTTTGGTTTGCACCCTGAATTGTAAAATATCTATAGGTTTGCAAAACAATGCCAACGTAAAACAATAAGCGAGGTCCGGTGTTTCTAAATAAGAGGATACAATCAATTAATTTATTACATAGAAAATACAAGTGGGGCACGCAGAGATAAATGATTACATAGTAACTTTACTGTAAGAAAAATGTCTGTTGTAAATTGCTGACTGTTTTAAACTTTATATTTTCTAGAAAAAGTAACCAAAACATTATTTTCTTTCAGTCATAGAAATCAACTGCATTAACAATCCTTGATATTAGAAAACAATGTTTACATTTTTGGCGCGAAAACTCATTGTAAATGGACCCTACCTGTGAACTTAAAGTGACACACAGAAAAATAAAAAAAATCAACTGTTTTTCAAATGAGCAAATCATTAGGAATTTTAAATGTTAGTGAATAACTTGAAGCTAATAACGAATTTGTATCAATTAATAATCTCTAATGAACTTTTCTCAGATTTTTTTTCAAGATATTTATATAGGTACTGTAGATACAGGTATAAAATTTATTCTGTGATATTTCAGTAAAATATGTGCCTAATTATATATTGAAAGGGCCATTTATTTAGCCTATCTAAATGTGACATGTTAGAAACTTGACAAGGTGTAGACATCTTGTAGAGCGATCGGTGGTTTAGAAAAATGCCTTGTTTTTGGTTGAAAAAAAAATGTTGATCATTAAATAGGTTAATGTTTAATAATACACATTAACAAAAATAATTGGTGGTCTGTGTGGCGCCGTTATATGTCGCAACGCCGAAAAATGTCGCACTTGCCGCTAAATGTCGCACCATTGACGCTAAATGTCGCAACCGCCGCTAAATGTCGCAAAATCATTTGCCGTTAAATGTCGCAATGTTAACGTTAAATGTCGCACGAATTTCCCTTACCGTTTAATGTCGCAACACTACCGTTAAATGTCGCAAGATGTAATTTTATGTTGAACTCAAGTTTTATTGTTGTATCATATTAATTAAATCTGTCTACTCAAATTGAAAGCTAGTGAATTTATTATATATGGAACTGCGCTACAATTTAGGCGGCGATAATACTCATCTTGTAAATAAATGTATATTGTTTAGCGTTCGATTTTTAGCTGATCTTATGCAAGTACATATTGATAATTATACAATTGTCTACTATTTGTATGGAACTGCAAAATTGGCATTGTTCTGTAAATAGTTTAGTAAAATTGTGTCTGTAAATGGCAGAAGAGACAGGCTGCCTGAGGTGGCAGTCTGATGGCCTAGTTGACTGAGGAGGCAAATTGTCTCGCTGTTGGAAGAGGAAGCCTAAATTGCTGACGCCCTAGGCCTTAGGAGTTTGCCTAACGCCCTGATAGCCTAACGTTGGCAGCCTGGTATCCTGATGAGGCCGCCTCACATCCTAACAGCCTATCGATGTCAGCTTTGCAACCTGAAGTTGGAAATCTAACAGCTTAGAGTCGGCAGCCTAGTAGCTCAAAGTTAATGACTTATATTATAAATATGGAAACAATTTAAAATACATTAAAATCACTATGAAAGGTAATGCAAAAGCACATACACATGCATGATTATGGGAAAAAATGCATTTACCTTTAGGACACTTAACTTTGTAGTCTAATAGTCTAAAGCTGGCAGTCTAGTAGCCTGGCAGCCTAAAATTGGTGTCATGTTTTAAAAAATGGAACGATCAAAGTAATAAAACGGCAAGTTGGATTTTTCCTAAAATCTACTCGTACAAATGGCTTCATAATTTACACATTTATTAATCAATACAATAAACTTGATCCTGGCAAGTAACATTATTATTTCATAAATTTTAATCAAGTTATTGTCATTTTCAGCAGTTTGAGAATGAATATCGTTAACCTAAACCGGCAGTTGGATTTATTTAAGTACTGTCTAATAATCTTATGGCTTCATAATTTCCACACTTATTTATTTAGGAAAAGTTCATGATATTGCCATCCATTTTCCCAAGTTATATTCCTTTTTTTTCACTTTGAAAATAGGACCTTGTTTGGTTAACCTATTCCAGTAAGTTGGATTTATCTTAAAAAATTATTTAATGATATCCTCTATATAGGTGCATACCAGTAATGGCCATGTATTTTTTATGGAGTAAGGGTCCCTAGTGTCAAGGTCACAGGTGTGATTTTTTTTATAACATTTTTGCTCATTAAGCCTTTATTGTTAAGATTATGTATTTCGTGTTTAATACAAACATGCCAAGGGAGGTCCTCTTCCTGTGGGTTTAGTTGGGAGTCATGTGGGTAAAGGCCAAAGTCACTAATGCCAAAAATAGATTTTAACATTTTTACAGGTGTTTTAACATTATTCTTTTGGAAAATGTCTTTTATATTTGGTAGGAACATGGAATTGAGGTCTTCTCCTTTGGATAGAGTTATGGTTCAGTTGGGTCAAGGTCACCAGTTCTGAAATAGATTTCTACTCTTTACAGCCTTTATTTATTGACAAATGTATTTCATATTTGGAAGGTAGATAACTTGCATGGTATTCTTCCTTTTGATTGAGGAAGGGATCATTTGGTCATGGTCACAAATGCTAAAATAGATTTAAATTTGCAGGATGAAGTTCACACCAACAGTTTATGCTCTTATCAAATTTGCTAGTCGTATGCGTGTTTTATTTCCATTTTAACGCCAGAAAGACAGTGGTCATTCATATTATTGTTGCGATGAATTAAAAAGATGTTTTCTTTACACATCTGTTCCATTTTTTTGTTTTGAAAAATAAAGTTCTTAAAATTATCTTAAAATAGATACACTATTGTGCGTATGTTTGTATTTATGGTCATTTGAACTTCACTACGACGTACTCGACATGCGCATTTAAGGACGAACATAAAAGTGGTTACATATATCTAACCAATATCGTCGTTACATATGTAAAATTCATGTCTTGTGTTTTTCGAAAAATGTCAGATTTAATTTCATTGAAATATTTATAATAAAGCGTTACAGATTAAGATTTTCATAACAGCAAAGCAATGATATAAAAAGCCTAAATTCTCTGGCCAAAACGGCTAGCTGTCTTCAGCCAAACAGCAAGGCCAATATGAGCTTAATCAATTATTTGAATTCTTATTATATGATATTTACTGAGAATCTTTAATAGCATAAAGCGACTTGGCGAGTAAAATATATCATTTGCCACAATGTCAAAGCGTAAATATGTGTTTGACCAATAGTAAGTAAAATGTACTAATCTTTGTGTACTTATTTTAACTTTGACATCTGCTTACTGTGTGTGAATTTGCGTTTATTTATACTCGCCCACCGGTTGGCCATATGGGCGAGTCCTCCAGAAAGAGTACAAGTCATTTTAGATTTTGGAGGATAGTGCAATTTACAGATATAGAAAGAATGCTCCGATTCCGGAAGCTTCCCCTTCTTTAAAGTGCCAAGTTGTTTTTAGGCACCCATACACGGGAAACCTCGATTTAAAGTATCATCCGAAAGACTTATCAGTAATTTTAGTTGGCCAGCCCGGAAATAGAACCAACAAGGTCGAGGTTACAAGTCTCGAGCTCTATGCGGGCTGGCTGCTTACAAAAATTCCGGTGCATATAATCGTAAAATTCGCTCATATCTAGCACCCGACTGCGGATCGAATACTACATGATCAAGGAGTACTACATGATTTTTTTCTTTGATTTTCGTATTGACCGTGCATTTCATACTATGTTTTTCACGTATTTGCCGTTTCAGTTAAAATAAAAAAAATTGCCTTGATATTCAATCTATATTTCACGTTTGAAGTGAATATTTGTGATGTTGTTTTTATTTGGAAAAATAAAAAGGGAGATATTTTAGAAAAAATACCTTTCTGGGTCATCTGTCATTTAGAAATGCATAAGTACTTTCATATGAAATAAGTATTTTAAGTTTAAAGTGAATATGTTTGAAATAAGCCGTAACCAAAAGGTTAATCAGAGCGAAAACATCTTAGAGAAATAAGGGGAATAACTTAGCAAAATATAACTAGGATTATGTGCCTTTTGATATTGCATCATATGAGCATAGTGAACAACTAAACCACTTTTAAAGTAAATTCGGTAGATTCTGAGAAAAGAAATGAAATGACTTAAACCAAATTCTGAAAGCGACAATACCATTATACCTTTAATCTGTTGTCAATCAGGGTTACAAACGAAAATGTTAAACAAAAGAAAAATACTTATCTATTAAGAATTTAGTATCAATTATCCTTTCTAGCCTGAAGATTACATTATAATATTATAGCAGCTCAAAACCTCGAAATTTAGGTTCATTAAAGAAACCAAGTAAGACAAAGATAATTTTTGTGTAATTGCAATTACAATTAAAATAACTATGAGAATGTTAAAAGGTAACATAATTCTACTTTAAAAATGATTTTAACATGAATTTACATCTTGCGACATTTAACGGTAGTGTTGCGACATTTAACGGTAAGGGAAATTCGTGCGACATTTAACGTTAACATTGCGACATTTAACGGCAAATGATTTTGCGACATTTAGCGGCGGTTGCGGCATTTAGCGGCAATGGTGCGACATTTAGCGGCAATTGCGACATTTAGCGACATTGCGACATATAACGGCGCCACAGTCTGCCTGCGGCAGGCTTGACCAATTATTTTTGTTAGTATGTTTTATTAAACACTAACCTATACTTAATTATCCGAGGCGTTCTCGAAATGATATATTAACATTTACCCACAAACCTTGTTATTTTTATAATGCTATTTGAGCTGTTTTTCTTTTATGCAAGAACAAACAATAACAGTAAATATCTTATAACCTTTTCAATATTTTCTACAGCCTTCATTGCGACTTCATACGTAACGAGTGAACGACTATCTTCAAGTACTTCAATCATGACGTCAAGGTATGTTTCCAGTTTCTCTATTGAAATTTCAAATTTGCTCGAATGAAATAGCTCATTTCTTACGTCACGTGCCTGGTAAAATTGTACAAAATTGAACGTGTGAAATGTTTTAAAAGTATTTCATTTTAATTTATCCTGCTATTGTCTATATCACCAGCTGGATAAAGCCTTGCCGGTTAAACTTATCTATCTCCAGTCAATACGTCACATGATGACGTCACATGTATAGCAGCAAAACAAAACTGCATATAGACGCTATTTTATCGGGGGAAAAAAGAAGAATGAAACCATTTAATTATTCTAAAAC
Source organism: Ruditapes philippinarum (assembly GCF_026571515.1). Lineage (NCBI taxonomy): Eukaryota > Metazoa > Mollusca > Bivalvia > Venerida > Veneridae > Ruditapes > Ruditapes philippinarum. The sequence goes on along the minus strand of NW_026862097.1, from coordinate 9,657 downwards.
ATGATAAAAAGCAGGGTAAATCAAATACATGGTTGATATCGGGATGGAGAAGGTTTATCCGGTGAGCGAGAAAGTGTATCTTGGCGAGCTTTAACATCAACCATGTATTTTCTATTTAGATCTACCCTTTTAAGATAGGATTTTGTTGAAGGGAAAAGTAATGCCTTCAATCAAGTAGAGACCGTAGGCGATCAGGACAACGCACTTCTGTGCATCACTTAATAAAATGCTAAGTAAGGTTTTCTTAACTGTGTTTTGGCTTTACGCCACTCTAAGTCTAACACAAAAAGAAATGGCTCATGCAAATTTCGTAGAATAACAGTTAAATGCTTTTACATATATAAGACCTTACTATATATTACCCAACTGAACAGGCAAAACACTTTGTAATATATATGGAATATGTATATACAGTGTTTGTCGAGTAAGTAAAATATTTAAAGTAAAAATCAATATTAATGTAATTCATTTACCTTTTTAAATTTGGCAATATCTTCAATGTAGTCTTTAAAGAAGATGTTGTTTATGGCTATAGTTAGAAGGCCGGACACATCTATTTGAGCACATGTATGTACATCAATATGTCCCTGCATTCCTAAATATAATTTCGCAACTTCGAAGTAGTCACTGCACCAACTTTGGAGATCGGAGTTCTCCCAAATAGGATTTCTTTCTTCATGATCAAGGATGATGTGATCATACAACCGGCTACAACAATTACTTGGACACTTTCGCCTGCCATGCGAGTCTTTACACAAGCATTTTTGCCGATTTCGTTGAATGCAATGACGTGTGGGATGGTCAGGAAGGAGGTTGACAGTAGAGCAGTTGTTACAACCCGTGTTCGCTACTACCTGCCCTTTTGATAACTTGCCTAAAAGGTTGTTGTGGTGCTTTTTTGCAGTATCGTCAATAAATTCACTCAATCCGTATTGGAGATACCTCAAAGCATAAACACCTCTTACCCAATTTCGGAACAAGGGGTTACGGAGATCTTTATAACTTGACATCTGGTGCGTTTATGATAGAGGCTAAACCTTAAAATAGGGTTTTCATAATGACATGAGATCGTTCACCTGAAATATTTATAAGAAAGTGTTTCAGTGAAAATGTAAAAACAAGTTTACCCAAATTCAAAGTTCCATTTCACAAACAAATTGGGCTTTAAATATTTCAAAGTTTGTAGACAGAAGTAAAATTTCAAAAGTTGATATCTAGGTTAATCATCGAATGTGAAATCCCATAGCGATAAGTACATGATTTGTATACCTTTTGCAATGGGGTCAAGTTGGAAATACTTCATGCCAAATATCTAATCTCAAAGCTATGTACCATGTTAACATGCATGTAAAAAAAAAACACTTTAAGTACTTCAAGAACAATCAGAGTTATGGATTATATATAAATTTGCTGAAGATGTCGATAAAGCTATTTTTTATAAGCTTTAAAGGAGAACAGGGGCGTACCTGGCTTAATTTTGAGTATACGCCTTATTACAGTCCCTTAGGCCAAAGTGTCCTATTTGCATGAAGTCTGACGTGAAGATTGCTTTTATTAAATAATTAAAAAAAGTTATTTACCATTAGGAAAACAAAATATAGCCATATACCTCTATTATAATCAAGATGGTTAACTGTTTTTTTCATTTGTTTCCTTTTTCAATATACCTAGACATGAGATCATCGTCGGAAACCACGGTACACATTCCGAATATTACTACATTTAATACATGTATACGGTAAACCGCATGGGTTACCGAGGATGACATGAGATAAAATCAAGGAAAAATATTGCTATAAAACGTATTTACCATTAGAAAAACAAATCATAGCCACGTATCTCTATTATAATTAAGATGTTTAAAACAACATTTTTGTTTCATTTTTTTAAACGATCTGTATGACCATAAAACGAACACAGCAGATTAATTGTTTAAGTGTAATAATAATCTATAGCATCAAATCCACACCTTAAATGTATTGATACGCGATCACTTAGGTCCATAAGAAATTAAAAATTTAGACGTGCATTATGTTAACATTTACATAATTTTACTCTTTACAATTCATCCGATATATTTAAGTTATATTATTACGCAGTTGAAATTAATACATTACTAGTCTGGCAAAAATTCAAGTCAAAACCTTTAAAAATCAAAGGGCTGCAGCTCTATGGTATTTTCTGATTTTTGCAATCTAAATCATACTGACTATCTGTATGTACTTAAAATTCCTGTACAGGGTCTTTCAAATAGAAATTTGAAAGACCCTGTCCTGTATAAGTTTATTTTTATATACTATAATTTATCTTACGCAGCGACAGCGTTTTGATTTTCTTCTATAACAGATTGAGATTGATACATATGGAATTTTGCATGAAAAAAAAATAGAATTGCCTCGACTAAGATTTGAACCATAGGCCTCTCACACCCTCAACGAGACCGCTTACCTCTGCACCACGGCGAAGTTATACATATGTACCTTGAATAAAAACGAATACATTATGTAATTCTAAATTGAGAATTTCCATTTCGTGTTTGTAATCCTTATTAATTTCGAGGTATTTTGTTCACGATAAACCTGTTGTTTAACACTGAATGAAAATAATTTAGTGAAAATCTTCTTCGCCAAAACAGTCCGACATGTATATATTTCCACTACTCGACAGTCAGATTTATTTGTGTACTACGCTCTGGAGTATTCGGTAATCGCTAAAAATAGCATTTCATTGATTAAAATGATATTCATGGATAATCCGAAGCTTTACGGAAATAGCCGAAACATTTTTCATTGGGTAAAAAAGATATTCATCCGCGAAAATTTGTGATTGTAACCTCATATTTCTGTTGACTAATCTAAACTTTTAATGCACTGTAATTCGTTAAATGCCTACATTAAAAATTATTCTTTCTTTTAAATTGCTGGTTTTTAAGCAGTTTTGAGTGAGAACTACTTTGCGTTGTTAGGACTGTTAGGAAATTTTGTGTTAGACCGTGGATGTTAGCTATGTATTTACTGATCTGACGATCAGAAAATACAAAAAGAAAACTGACATATAGGATTTTGTATCGCATGCAAATATTTACAAATGAACAGGAAAATTACGGTTTATTTAAAGCAAGAGTAGAAACATATTTAAGTTTTGTAAAAAGTTAAAAATGAGAAAAAAGAAGAAAGAACATTCTCTCATATGGCTTTACTTTGTTTATATTGTGATTTTATCTCTGTTCTGTATATTATATATATAGACGAGACTATTATAAAATACAATGTACATAAAAGATGTCATTGTTTGCAGAAACACAATTCATTTCTATAGTCAATGAAATATGTTTAAATAGCTTTGTATAGTGATATATCTTGTAAATCTACTATTTTTAGGGACTTAAATTTGATTAAAAATGTTATTAAAGTTGAGTTCGGTTTGTGATGCTAGTTGTGGGATGTTGTTTGCTGCTTAGATCAGATTTGTAGGACTCAGATAATCCTACACAGTTTCAAATGAATCTGTAATGAATGTGACAGACTAATACATTGACAAACAACTACAGGATTAATTATGACAAGGCTAACACGTTTTCCTTTGTACTACAAAAGTTCCAGGCAAACATAAAGTTCAGTGAGGTTTATAAACATAATAACATTTTGTTTTTTAAGTTTTAAAAATGATTATCCTTAATAAAATCCGCATAGGGTGGTATAAATTGAATTTTTATAGTAATTCAAACATAACCTACTTGAAATTGATTATTTGTATTAGAAATAAAAAACACAATAGAAAATTTCTCGCTAAAATTTCTTCCCGTGTTCTTTTCTCTTGTAAACATGTATGTGCTTTACTCGCCTTTGATTGTATGAACATATATTTGACTAAAGTTACATCGTAAGCATACCTATGGAATCAATAAGCAGGCTAGCTACGCAACTATAGACCGATCTACATAATTTTTTTCACGTCATTTTTTTTAAATTTTAATTTCTCGAAACTCTATTTAGCACAAATCATTATTTTCTTTCAAAATAAACATTTCTTTTTAAAGAAATTTTAGTAAATGATGTAAAATTATTTTTTGAAATTTATGGTTAGCTCTGATACGAGTATATTATTGATTTGAAAAAAAAAAAACGATGGATAATACTATCAGAATCTTACACCGGCTGTCGGTACAGACTGGAATATGTTGCTCGAGGGTAACTGTAACAGTTTACGATGGTAACGAGGCTCTGTCGAGTTTCGCGCTAAACAGTTACCCGAGAGCTAGATATTCCCGTCTGTACCGACAGCCATTGTTTGATTCTTTTTCTTGCATATTAAATCATAGGCACTTGGTTTCGGGATAAAAAGCCTTTTGAAGGGTTTGTAGAACCCAAATTTGATTGAATGTAACGATTTTTTAACGTAGATCTAGATGTCTCGATTCTAAATTCGTCATTTTTCCGATATTACTATCGGAAAAATGACGGTTTTAGGAAAGAGACATCTACGTTAAAAAAATCGTAACATTCAATCAAATTTGAGTTCTACAAACCTCTAAAAGGCTTTTTATCCCGAAACCAAGTGCCTATGTATTAAATGTCATTTATTTTCGGAACAGAAATTACGAAAGCTGATATTTTCATTACGCATTTTTTTCTTATAGTAGCGTATGAACTGACAAACTTCATTCATAACGGTAAAATGACGTCATCCTTAGAACGCTATTCATTCATAAAGGCGCGCGGCAATGACTTCAATTAAATCACGCGAATTGTCTTACATGGGGGTGTAAGACAGGGTTTTTAGCACCACCGAAAACGGTAGATAATCCTGTCTGATATGCAAGAAAATATAAACTGCATCGTATCCACAAAACTTCATAAAAATTCTGGTCCGCTTCAAGTTGCAAGTTCGCTATAATTTTGATTGCCAAAATAGTTGTGAAAGCAGCATGTACCGAACGAAGCGGAAAATTGTGTAGCGTGTTAATACATATATCTGGTTTACAGCCATTTCCAACAAAAAAGAGAGTAATAGACACAAACATACGTTTTTTCGTTCTAAGATGGCGGCGTTTGTTTACGTTTTTTGGGGAGGCTATGCCGACCCAATGTTAATAAACTGTTCGTCAAATCTTACTGCCGCGGTAATCAGGTCAAAAAAATAGTACCTTGATTTTTTCTAAGCTGACTCATCACTCATCACAGACATTTACAATATAAAAATATTTTCATTGTTTTATTTCATATTTAAGGATACGGCGCAGTTTTTGATTCCCAGTCCTGGTGCGGGCGCCGTAGCGAGATTGGCGGGGGTGCGGAGCAAAAACACGCCAATAAGCGGAGGCGCGGGGCGAAGTTTAATAAATTAATCGTCGCCACGCGGGGGCGCGGAGCGAGATTTAAGCAATAAAAACGGTGGGGGCGGCGGAGCAAAAACACGCTTATTAGCGGGAGCGCGAAGCGAAGTTTTTATTTATGTAACTTCGCCCAGCGCCCTCTCTTCTTAGCGTGTTTTCGCCCCGCGCCCCGCAATTGTTGATTTGGTAGGATCGCGGGGCGAAAAACACGAAATGGCCATAAATCAGCCACCATAATTTTGGCCTACTCTCACTTTGGACCCGCTTAGTAACAATGCTGAATAACCTTAAAATATATGTACTTTCGGTTTCTAAAACATAATTCAGTTAAAATATGTACATTTTACTAGTATATCAAAAATTACTTAATTAATGTGAATTTGAAACACCATAAGTTAAAGTAAACTTACTAAACAAAATCCAAATATTTACATACTTTTTGTGTTGACATGTCTAGTTTTAAGTCTAGGTTACACCAAAAATATCGTCATACTATCCGTTCTGTTGCATTCAAGTGCAGTGAGGCGTTTAAAATATAGGATGCAAGTATCATATTCTCTTGTCTTGCATTATGTAGAAACCCCTACTTGAAAGATTTTTAAAGATTAAATTATGTGACATCCGCGAGAAAATAAGAACACATTCTTTTTTTTTGTACAATGTTTTAGCTGTCAAGTCGCCGGAAGAAAACCCGCGACTATATTTGTAACAGTTTAAATAATATATCTATGGTAGAAGAAGGCCTTAAAAATATGAAAATAAAAGCAAATCAATTGTAGTAACACGTAACGACCACAATTATTTTTCATAATCTTAAAAATTCAAAAACATAAAATAACGTTGCCCCAATGAAATGAAAATAAAAAATATGACGTCATAAAAAGCAACATTACAATTTTCATAAAATGAATTAATAATGTATCCCTTATGGACCAGTCATTGACTTTAGGATTATTTTACTTTTTTCTAAGTGTCAAGCGTTGCTTTTTTATGAAATATAAATTATGAATGATATTTGAAATGACACTTTTAAATTATTTGGTTGTTTATATCGTTATGAGACCTATTATATTTCCATTATCTTATCTAAATTATATAACCACATTCTCCCCGTTCCTCTGTAAGAATCACGTGATTACACGTTGTATGTTATTGTTATAAAATCTATTTATAGTGACAGGATTGCTGACAAGCTAAAGCATCAAGTCGGCGGTTAGAAAAATGATTTATCATGAACATAAGAAAATATCAGTTTAATGGTTCGAGTATAAAGAAAGAGAAACAATAAGTTGAATAATATTTATTCATAATAAAACATCATATTTGAAGTAAACTTGCTTAGCAATATTGTCAAGAAACTGTTATCATTATAAAACAAGTAAAAAATTGCTGGGAAATGCAGCAATGTGATTGTCACGGCGAAAAAAGAAAAAAAATACAAAAACAAAAAAACAATTAAGTATAATGTTAAGGTATCTCCAAATAGCATTGAGTTTAATTGACAGGTTAACTTGTTAAGAAGGTTTTTAAGTATTGTAATGTTACTTGTTACAAGAGCCATGCATATGTAGTAGAGCAGAATAATTTATCATTCTTGTGTACTGCATACCTCTTGAGTGAGATCTATCCACATATGAAGTTTCATGTTGATATCTCAAAAAGCTTTTGTAGTTATGCTCTGGACGAAATTAAGTATGAAAATTAACAAAGGGCAATACCTGAAAAATAATGCACGGTAGGTGTGTGCCGCACTCCTCCTAAATGAGATGTATCCACCTATGAAGTTTCACGTTAATACCTCTAACACTGTTTGAGATAAGCTCCGGACAAAAAGTTTGAAAAAATAACAAAGGGCAATAACTCAAAAATTTATAAAGGGTATCATTCTTGCGCACAACATTCCTCCTCAATATAAGATCAATCCACCAATGAAGTTTCATGTTGACATCTCAAAGACCTTTTGAGTTATGCTCCACTCAGGTGAAAAATTAAGTATGAAAAAAGTACAAAGGGCAATTACTCAAAAACTATGAAGGATAGAGTCATCACTCTTATGCACTGCACACCTCCTGCGTGAGATCTATCTACCTATGAAGTTTCATGTTGATATTTCAATGGCTTTTTATGTAGTTATGAAGTTGTAACCTCTAACAATTTTTTGAAATAAGCTCCGGACAAAAAGTATGAAAAATAACAGAGGGCTATAACTCAAAAATTATAATGGGTAAAGTTATCATTTTTTGTGCAACAACAATTCCTCCTTAATAAGATTTATCCACCTATTAAGTTTTATGTTGATATTTCACAAGCTTTTTTAGAAAATATGCTCCACTCAGTGTGAAAAATTTAGGATGAAAATAACAAAGGGCAATAACTCAAAAAATATGAAGGGTAGAGTTATCACCTCCTGAGTAAGATCTATCCACCTATGATGGTTCATGTTATATCTCAAAGGCCTTTGTAGTTATACTCTGGGACAAAAATTAAGTATGAAAAATAACAAAGGGCAATAACTGAAAAAACAATGCACGGTAGGTTATCATTCTTGCGTGCTGCAATCCTCCTCAATGAGATCTATCCACCTATGAAAGTTTCAAGTTATTCCCTCTTACACTTTTGAGATAAGCTCCGGACAAAAAGTATGAAAAAATAACAAATGTCAATAACTCAAAAATTATAAAGGGTAGAGTTAACATTCTTGTGCACAACATTCCTCCTTAATAAGATATATCCACCTATGAAGTTTCATATTGACATTTCAAAAGCTTTTTTAGAGATATGCTCCACTCAGGTGAAAAATTTAGTATGAAAAATAAAAAAGGGCAATAACTCAAAAATTATGAAGGGTAGAGTTATCACCCTTATGCACTGAACACCTCCTGAAGTGAGATCTATCTATATATGAAGTTTCATGTTGATATCTCAAAAGGCTTTTGTAGTTATACTCTGGACAAAAAATTTAGTATGAAAAATAACAAAGGGCAATAACTGAAAAATAATGCACGCTCGGTTATCACTCTTGTTGTGCAGCACTCCTCCTCAATGAGGTCTATCCACCTATGAAGTTTTCAAGGTGTTACCTCTAACACTTTTTGAGATATGCTCCACTCAGGTGAAAAATTTAGTATGAAAAATAACAAAGGGCAATAACTCAAAAAATACATGTATGAAGGGTAGAGTTATCACCTCCTGAGTAAGATCTATCCACCTATGATGGTTCATGTTATATCTCAAAGGCCTTTGTAGTTATACTCTGGGACAAAAATTAAGTATGAAAAATAACAAAGGGCAATAACTGAAAAACAATGCACGGTAGGTTATCATTCTTGCATGCTGCAATCCTCCTCAATGAGATCATCCACCTATGAAGTTTCAAGTTATTCCCTCTATCTTACACTTTTGAGATAAGCTCCGGACAAAAAGTATGAAAAATAACAAATGTCAATAACTCAAAAATTATAAAGGGTAGAGTTAACATTCTTGTGCACAAACATTCCTCCTTAATAAGATTATATCCACCTATGAAGTTTCATATTGACATTTCAAAAGCTTTTTTAGAGATATGCTCCACTCAGGTGAAAAAATTTAGTATGAAAAATAAAAAAAGGGCAATAACTCAAAAATTATGAAAGGGTAGAGTTATCACCCTTATGCACTGAACACCTCCTGAGTGAGATCTATCTATATATGAAGTTTCATGTTGATATCTCAAAAGGCTTTTGTAGTTATACTCTGGACAAAAATTTAGTATGAAAAAATAACAAAGGGCAATAACTGAAAAATAATGCACGCTCGGTTATCACTCTTGTGTGCAGCACTCCTCCTCAATGAGGTCTATCCACCTATGAAGTTTCAAGGTGTTACCTCTAACACTTTTTGAGATATGCTCCACTCAGGTGAAAAATTTAGTATGAAAAATAACAAAGGGCCAATAACTCAAAAAAATACATGTATGAAGGGGTAGAGTTATCACCTCCTGAGTAAGATCTATCCACCTATGATGGTTCATGTTATATCTCAAAGGCCTTTGTAGTTATACTCTGGGACAAAAAATTAAGTATGAAAAATAACTAAGGGCAATAACTGAAAAAACAATGCACGGTAGGTTATCATTCTTGCGTGCTGCAATCCTCCTCAATGAGATCTATCCACCTATGAAGTTTCAAGTTATTCCCTCTTACACTTTTGAGATAAGCTCCGGACAAAAAGTATGAAAAATAACAAATGTCAATAACTCAAAAAATTATAAAGGGTAGAAGTTAACATTCGTGTGCACAACATTCCTCCTTAATAAGATATATCCACCTATGAAGTTTCATATT